>NC_044917.1:24786168-24816998 GCF_003576645.1 Ipomoea triloba
ATGCCTTACCAATTTTCCCAATAATTTTCGAAAGTCACTGCTGGAAACTAGTTTGGTTTTTACTCAATAATTTCACAAGTATAATTTATATGGGCATGAATACAACCTATACATGCATAAAATAGCTATAACATGTATATTAGAATTTACCAAAAATCAAAGTAAGGATTTTTGAAGCCAATTTATAGATCCATAACATAACACATAATCATCACGTAAAATTCCTAACCGTATAATTTCCTAGCAATTGTTATATTCAAGTGATTGAGCCAACTTAAGGGATTCCTTACCTCAATGGAAGCTTTTAAACCAAGTAGTTGCTAGTTCCTTCCTTGAATTCAAAGACCTTAAGAATATTATCACAATAACAACATTTCATGCACTAAACATCAACACATGAATTCTAGAGATGATTTAATCCAACAAGGTTTAGGATCTTACTTACACTTAATCCTTGAGTAGAAAAATATTTTGGAGCTCCTTGATCACAATGGAAGACTAAAATTATTTCTCCTCTTCTTTCTCTAAGGGTGTTATACGAAAATGAGAGGGAGATAGGTGATCTTGGTGTGATTTTGTTCTTGATCTACAAGCAACAAGTGCAACCTCATTAATGCCACATTAATTGCCCAATCTTAGTCTAGATTCACTTGCCACATGTCAACACCCCATGGAGTCCTTACAAGATCTCAAATCTAATTTGCCAGTTTATGCTTAAATCAGATGAATGTTCGGAGGACTATAACTTAATTCGGGAAAATTCTAATACCAAAATTATCGTAAAAATATTCCCGTCACAAATCACCAATTTTGGGAATTTTTCGGTGTCCCGCTAAATTTAGGTACAGAGTCCGTAACAATTTATCCCTTACAGTCCATTGGAAGTTTTTCTTGAACTAACTAGAAATTCAGGCTTAATCGCATGATATTTAATAATCCCAATTCTAGAAAATTCGAACTGAATCTATATCCTTAAAGTTTTCTCGGTTCGTGACAGGTACGTAGTTCGCAGCTTATCGATAACTAATCCTTAAGAGAAAAATTATTTCGAGCACCGAACAGTCTTCTCTTAAATGTCATAGCCCAAAAAAAATTTTATAACGATATCCTCGAATCTTAACTTTGTCGGAAAAACCGAGGGGTTACAAAACACTTTTAAAGTGTGGAAAGGTGTTCCTTGTTAATTAATTCTTTGACCCAACTCTTTCTCCACCGCTCCTCATAACGACATCGAGGGCGATGTCAACTTTTAAAGTGTGGAAAGGATATCTTGCATAAGATGAGTAATCAGTTGAGTTGGTAAGGTGTAAGGATAAAAGAGTGTGTTGTTGTCTGCACTATCTAGGAAGACTCTTACTTTTATGTCAAAACAAATGTTTGAAATATGCTCTGGAAGCTATCTGTGACACACACGACACATCAAAAATATGAAAACTCTGTATGATTGCATGTCTTTCGTCTTCTATTTTAGTGGGACCTTAGTCAAGGATCGCTCGAGGTGGGAGTGTGCACCCCCTAGGCTTTAGAAAGATAAAATTGCGAAGCTCGGAAATGAACTAAATCTAGCAGGACATAGGGCAAAAGGAGAGCTTTAAAGTGAGCTTTGAGTGAAAATAATCCCTACTCCCTAGAAAGAGGCATGAGGGGTTGACATGGTGAAATATGAATAAAGGCTTTCAAAAAGGCCACTCCCTGAGATAAAATCCGAGGAAAGCCTTCTCGCTAGGAAGTGTTCAACCATAGTCTTCGAATGCTATATCTGGAGTCGGTTGTCCACTTAAAATGTTCCTAGGAGAAGAGAAAAATGAGAGGAGGTGAGCCGCCTCGCTAGGATTCAGGCACCCATTGCACTGTCTTCGAAAAGGCATGGATATCCATGTGAAGTCGGGTAGCCCGACGACGTTATCCTAGGAGGTGAGAAAATAGAGTGATCGCCCAAGCCATGGCGATGAGCGGTCTGTGTCCTTGCCTTCACTTAATTTTCAGTACAGGGGCTTTGGCGTATGGTCGGAAATTGTGGCCAGGCTGTGCACATCGTTCCCACTAGTGGGATCGGCTTTTAGGCCCCAATAAAATAGAAGACGAATCCCCAATAATTGCATGATTTGAAAAGTGTGACTGTCATTTTTGAAACCTACACTTAAAAAGCATTTTGCTTCCTCAGTATATTCCTTACATTTGTCTGACCTAAATTTAATAGTCTTGGTAGATAGTGAAGGGAATTTCACCCGCTTCATTCCAACACACCTGATCACGAACTTTTGATTATCCTATCTTCATTTAACGGTTCTTGGCACTTAGATGATTAGGAGTTGATAGAACGCTTGCTTGAGGACAAGCAAGATCTAAAGTGTGGAAACTTTGATAAGTGCCAAAAACAGTCAAAATTCGGGTCATGTTTAGATAATATTTTAATGTCTCAGCACCCAATTATGATCACTTTCATGGATAAAACCTCTAATTAACTTCTATTTGACAAATCCAGCTCAAGGAAAATACTTCGAGTCATTTCCGAAGGATACAGCAAAGTTTTGGGCCAAAAGAAGCAACAAACAAAGAATTCATCAAGCAGGAGGCTGCCACGTGCCCTCACACGCGTGTGAGCAGGCGTGGAATTAATCCAGAAAGCTCCCACGCAAGGCCACACGCGTGTGACAGGCGTGGAAGCGGGACAGTAGGGCAGCAGCGGAAATTCGACTTCTTGAACAGCTATTTAAACCCTTCTTTCCCAATTTTGAGGAGGACTCTCCCAATTTTCAGATCTGATTTTCCTCTTTATTTCTTCCCCTTTGGGGAGGAAAAACACACTAAATTTCCATTAGAGTAGTGTAGATCTAGGAATGAAGATGGATTGAAGATGTAGAATTCAACACTCCTTGGGTAACACACTCTTTCCATTGAATTGCTAGTTTATATTTATTACTAAAAGTAGTTTCTATTTTGTTGTCTTGAATGATTTCTATGATTGAGTAGAGCATTTTGGGCGTGTGAGCCGTTATTAAACTCTTGATTGTTGTTTAGAATTTGTTCTATAATTTTGAAAGATGAAGGAGTAGGATTGATGTTTGTATGGTTGAAGTTGTGCAAGCTTTACTTCTATTTCGGCCGGAGTAGTTAGTAATCTATAGGGAAGTGAGAGTGTGCGCGATAGCGGCCTCTCACGAGCCCCACTCACCCATATCTCCGCTCTTGGTTCAAAAGGACAAGATCCGAGAGGAGTGGTAGACTAGGTGTTCGATAAAATGCCTCAACCGAATGAGGATTGAGAGTCTGAGTGTGACGCCACTCAGTACTAATACCTTGACTCCCTTACTCGATCACAAAACTCGTTTTTCAAATCCCCTATGAAGATCAATCAAGTTGTTTAACTTCGGTGCACACCCCTTTCATTTCCCTTTGCATATTTAGTGTAATTCCCTTTCTACATCCCCCAAACTTACTTATCAAACCAATCTTTTGTAATACTTGTAACTCTTACCTTTTAATACCATTAAGGTCAACACTAATTTGATTCTCATTCGCCATCCTCGAGAGACACGACACTCGGGGAGTCTAACTCTTCGTTTTACCACACCTCCGCATTCACTCACCGCAAAATATTACGCATCATGGATGTCCCAGAAAGGTCATATTTCATCTTCTTTTGTATGTTATGAATGCAATATGTCAGAAGTTAATACTAACTCTTGGTGGGTTGACTCTGGTTCAACAATCCACATTGCAAACTCCTTGCAGGATATGACAAGTCTAAGACAACCAACGGGAACTGAGTGTAAAATCTTCTCTGGAAACAAGATTGCATCATCAGTGGAAGCCGTTGGAGTTTGCAAATTAGTTTTGAATAATGGCCTTGTTTTGACATTAAATAAGGCCTTTTATGTTCCTAGCTTCTCTAGGAATTTAATTTCAGTTTCAAGACTTGTACCCTTTGGTTTTAAATTTGAATTTAATGAAAAGTATTTCAAATTATTCCATAATTCTACTTGTGTTGCTAATGGTAGATTGTCTGATGGTCTTTATCGTCTTAACACAAAGAATGATTTTATTCACAATTCTTTACATGTTCAAAATGGCACCAAACGGTGTAGTATTGACGAAAATTCCTCAATGTTGTGGCACAGGAGATTAGGACATATCTCCCTTGAAAGAATTAAAAGATTGGTAAAGGATGGAGTTCTTTCCACTCACAATCCCTCAATTTTGAGACTTGTGTTGACTGCATTAAGGGTAAGCAAACAAACAAGTCAAAGAAAGGTGCCAATAGAAGTTCAACGTTGTTGGAAATTATTCACACTGACATATGTTGTCCCGATATGACTATTTCCGGTCAGAAATATTTCATCACCTTCATTGATGACTACTCAAGATTTACCTATGTGTATTTACTTCATAATAAACATGAAGCATTGGATACCTTTAAATTATTTAAGGCTGAAGTTGAAAACCAAATTTTAACAAGAAAATACAAATAGTTAGATCTGATAGGGGTGGTGAATATTATGGTATATATACTGAAAATGGACAAGCACCTGGTCCTTTTGCTAAGTTTCTTTAAGAGCATGGGATTGTTGCTCAATACACCATGCCTGGCTCTCCAGACCAAAATGGTGTAGCTGAAAGAAGAAACAGGACCCTTCTTGATATGGTGCGGAGTATGCTAAGCAACTCTAAGCTTCCAAAGTCGTTGTGGGCTGAAGCACTTAAGACGGCAACGTATATATTAAACCGCATTCCAACCAAGGCGCGCTGTCCCTAAGACACCATTTGAGTTATTCAAAGGTTGGAAACCGAGTTTGCAACATATGCGTGTTTGGGGATGTCCGTCTGAGGTGAGGATTTATAACCCACACGAAAAGAAACTTGACCCAAGAATAATTAGTGCTTTCTTTATTGGATATGCACAATCATCTAAGGGTTATAGGTTTTATTATCCATCTCATACTACTAGGATAGTGGAATCAAGAAATGCTAAGTTTCTTGAAGATGACTTAATCAGTGGGAGCGATCGATTTAAGGACTTGATTCTTTCATTTGATCATATAGACTCTCAGCCTTCTACTTCATCTAGTGGTGTTGTACTTATCCGCAGTGCTCTTTCAGTTCTGCTTGTAGATATACAGCCCACTATTGAGATTCCACAAGCTGTTGAAGCTCAGCCTTTGGAAGTACCAGTTCAGGACTTACAACAAACCCCTGAACCGGATTTTGAGCCAACGGTTGAACCAATTCAGGATTTACAGCAAGATCCTGAACCAATGCAGACTGAGCCAATTCAAGAACTGCTCCCAGTTCCTGAAGAGGTTGTTGCCCCACAGCCTATGTAAGGTGGTGGTGATCCAACTTTAAGACGGTCTACACGGGTAAAACGATCAGCACTTCCTACAAGAATCTGACGCAGGAGCTGAAAATGATCCTGAAACATTTTCTCAAGCTACAAATTGTGCGCAATCTGACTTATGGTATAAAGCCATGATGGATGAAATAAATTCCATGAAGAGCAATGGGGTTTGGGAACTTGTTGAATTGCCTAATGGGGCCAAGGCTATTGACTGTAAATGGGTCTTTAAGACCAAAAGAGATTCATTAGGCAATATTAAATGGGTCTTTAAGACCAAAAGAGATTCATTAGGCAATATTGAGAGATACTTTAAGACCAAAAGAGATTCATTAGGCAATATTGAGAGATACAAGGCCCCCAAAAGAGATTCATTAGGCAATATTGAGAGATACAAGGCCCGACTTGTTGCGAAGGGATTTACTCAAAAGGAAGGAATCGATTATAAGGAGACTTTTTCTCCTGTATCAAAGAAAGATTCACTTCGAGTCATTTTGGCTTTGGTTGCACATTTCAATCTTGAGTTGCAACAAATGGATGTGAAAACTGCCTTTCTTAATGGTGATCTAGAAGAGGAGGTTTTTATGAAACAACCTGAAGGTTTCTCTTCTAGGGGTGGTGAGAACTTAGTTTGTAAGCTTAAGAAATCCATATATGGACTAAAACAAGCTTCCCGGCAATGGTATATCAAGTTTGATGGGGTAATTTCTTCATTTGGTTTTGCTGAAAATCCTCTTGATCATTGTATATGCCAGAAGGTAAGTGGGAGTAAAATATGCTTTCTTGTTTTATATGTGGATGACATTTTGCTTGCCACCAATGATAAGGGGATGCTTCGTGATGTGAAACAATTCCTCTCTAAAAACTTTGATATGAAGGATATGGGTGATGCCTCTTATGTTATTGGCATAAAAATCCATAGGGATAGATCTCGAGGTATACTGGGTCTATCTCAAGAAACCTACATCAACAAAGTGTTAGAGAGATTTCAGATGCAGGATTGTTCACCAAACGTTGCCCCCATAGCAAAAGGGGACAAGTTTAGTTTGGATCAATGTCCAAAGAATGATCTTGAAAAGGAATCCATGAAAAACATCCCATATGCTGCAGCAGTTGGGTGTCTTGGATACATTCAAGTATGTACAAGGCCAGACATAGCTTTTGCTGTCGGGATGCTAGGACGATACTTGCATAATCCAGGTTTGAACCACTGGAGAGCTGTGAAGAGAGTTTTGAGGTACCTAAAAGGAACTAAGAGTTACGTGCTTGGGTTTAAGCAGACGGACATGCTAGATGTTGTCGGTTATTCTGATGCGGACTTCGCTGGCTGTATTGATTCTCGAAAGTCAACTTCAGGGTGCGTTTTTATCATGACTGGTGGGGCTATCTCGTGGAGAAGCGTTAAACAATCTTTAATAACTACTTCTACCATGGAAGCCGAGTTCGTTTCCCTTTACGAGGCTACATCACAAGGTGTGTGGCTCAAGAATTTCATCTCTAGGCTTAGAGTCATGGACTCCATATCTAAGCCATTGAAGGTCTATTGTGATAACTCAGCTGCAGTCTTCCTGGCTAAGAATGACAAAAGTGGGAGTCGAAGTAAGCACCTCGACATCAAATTCTTAGCTATTAGGGAGCGTGTCAAGAATAAAGTTGTAATCGTTGAACACATTAGTACTGAGTTGATGTTAGCAGATCCCTTGACTAAAGGCATGCCTCCATTTAAATTCAAGGATCTTGTTAAAGAAATGGGACTTTCGCCCACTTTGTAATTTGTATATACATTCAGTATTCAATTTTAATGAAATTCTTTTGCTTTCAAACATTTATGTCATTTAAGTTTGTACACCTTTATATTTTATTGAGATAATGTACTTTGGTTGGACCTGAAATAAACATAGGGTTTGTTTCATTAAGTTTCCCAAAATTAAGTGCCCAAAGTCAGTTTGCATTTAATCATAATGGATGCTACTAGTTTTAAGGAGGACATATCACTATGGTTGGTGTTTACTGGTTTTAATGTTATGAAGTTTTGCACCAAGTGGGAGAATGTAACACTTACCAATATTATATTATTATAATATAGGTAGTAATTATAATAATTNGGGTCTTTAAGACCAAAAGAGATTCATTAGGCAATATTGAGAGATACAAGGCCCGACTTGTTGCGAAGGGATTTACTCAAAAGGAAGGAATCGATTATAAGGAGACTTTTTCTCCTGTATCAAAGAAAGATTCACTTCGAGTCATTTTGGCTTTGGTTGCACATTTCAATCTTGAGTTGCAACAAATGGATGTGAAAACTGCCTTTCTTAATGGTGATCTAGAAGAGGAGGTTTTTATGAAACAACCTGAAGGTTTCTCTTCTAGGGGTGGTGAGAACTTAGTTTGTAAGCTTAAGAAATCCATATATGGACTAAAACAAGCTTCCCGGCAATGGTATATCAAGTTTGATGGGGTAATTTCTTCATTTGGTTTTGCTGAAAATCCTCTTGATCATTGTATATGCCAGAAGGTAAGTGGGAGTAAAATATGCTTTCTTGTTTTATATGTGGATGACATTTTGCTTGCCACCAATGATAAGGGGATGCTTCGTGATGTGAAACAATTCCTCTCTAAAAACTTTGATATGAAGGATATGGGTGATGCCTCTTATGTTATTGGCATAAAAATCCATAGGGATAGATCTCGAGGTATACTGGGTCTATCTCAAGAAACCTACATCAACAAAGTGTTAGAGAGATTTCAGATGCAGGATTGTTCACCAAACGTTGCCCCCATAGCAAAAGGGGACAAGTTTAGTTTGGATCAATGTCCAAAGAATGATCTTGAAAAGGAATCCATGAAAAACATCCCATATGCTGCAGCAGTTGGGTGTCTTGGATACATTCAAGTATGTACAAGGCCAGACATAGCTTTTGCTGTCGGGATGCTAGGACGATACTTGCATAATCCAGGTTTGAACCACTGGAGAGCTGTGAAGAGAGTTTTGAGGTACCTAAAAGGAACTAAGAGTTACGTGCTTGGGTTTAAGCAGACGGACATGCTAGATGTTGTCGGTTATTCTGATGCGGACTTCGCTGGCTGTATTGATTCTCGAAAGTCAACTTCAGGGTGCGTTTTTATCATGACTGGTGGGGCTATCTCGTGGAGAAGCGTTAAACAATCTTTAATAACTACTTCTACCATGGAAGCCGAGTTCGTTTCCCTTTACGAGGCTACATCACAAGGTGTGTGGCTCAAGAATTTCATCTCTAGGCTTAGAGTCATGGACTCCATATCTAAGCCATTGAAGGTCTATTGTGATAACTCAGCTGCAGTCTTCCTGGCTAAGAATGACAAAAGTGGGAGTCGAAGTAAGCACCTCGACATCAAATTCTTAGCTATTAGGGAGCGTGTCAAGAATAAAGTTGTAATCGTTGAACACATTAGTACTGAGTTGATGTTAGCAGATCCCTTGACTAAAGGCATGCCTCCATTTAAATTCAAGGATCTTGTTAAAGAAATGGGACTTTCGCCCACTTTGTAATTTGTATATACATTCAGTATTCAATTTTAATGAAATTCTTTTGCTTTCAAACATTTATGTCATTTAAGTTTGTACACCTTTATATTTTATTGAGATAATGTACTTTGGTTGGACCTGAAATAAACATAGGGTTTGTTTCATTAAGTTTCCCAAAATTAAGTGCCCAAAGTCAGTTTGCATTTAATCATAATGGATGCTACTAGTTTTAAGGAGGACATATCACTATGGTTGGTGTTTACTGGTTTTAATGTTATGAAGTTTTGCACCAAGTGGGAGAATGTAACACTTACCAATATTATATTATTATAATATAGGTAGTAATTATAATAATTAAGGTAATATAATTATAGGCTGTTACTCTGTTGCAGTAGTCCCGTGATTACACATTCTTCATCAATCTAAAGCTATGGCTGGAGGGTAGATCCTATGTTTTATGTACTTCAGTTCAGTTTTAATTCTTACAGTGGTTGGACGGGAAAGCACGAAATGGAAATTTTGTTAGGGTTTTCATTTTTATTAGTAACCTTATTATTATTAGTCCATTTCCTGGTAAGTTAATTTCGTTCTGTTTTATATTTTTTCTAGTAAATTATTTTGTTTCCTTTTTCATTTTTTCATTTTTACTGTTCACATTATTAATATTAATCATTGAATTATGAATCATTTTTTATTTTCCTTTTCTATTGTTTGCTAAATATTTTTTTTTAATTGTTTGGGCGTGTACTTCAATTTTCAGGGGAAAATGATGCAAAAGTTCTTGTTTCGTCATTTCTAATTCCGGTAATTCCTCAAACTTCAATTCAATCGATGCATATGTTTATATTTTTGTTTTTTTTTTGTTGGTTTGTTTTTGTTTTTCTTTGAATAGTAAAAACAATAACTTGAATGCTAAGCCATTTCTCCACCATTTCATCAACAGTAACTGATTCAATGTTAGATCATCACGTATATACAAAAATAAATCACATAAAAAGGACTTAAAAACAAAAAAGGACCCATCTTTAAACATATGCATACATGTTCCTGCACACGGAAGACGTGCTAATAAACATATGCATACATGTGGGAAACTTATAAATTATGAAGAAAACCGAGAGAGAATACAGATCAATGGAAATGTTAATGGCGACGACGATCAAGACCGGGAATGACGACAACCACCATTCTTGAAAAAATCTTAGAGAGAGGATCCAATTCTTGAATCTCTTGAGTAGTGCACAGGGGGAGGCAAACCCAAGTTTGATCCTATCATTTTATAGGCATGGCGTAGGGATCCTTTTTTTTTTTTTTTTTTTTTTTTAATATTTGCAGGCAATTAGTAATTCTCATTCCCTTTTTCAATTTTCAGTTTATAGTATTAATGATTAATTTCTGTTTTCTTTTTCATTTACAATCAATTAGGAATCTTTTTTATTTATAGTCAATTAGTGATTTTCGTTTACTTTTTCATTTTCTATCAATTAGGTGCCAATTAAGGCACAAATATGCATAGGAGTTATATCATTATTATTATTATTATTATTATTATTATTATTATTATTATTATTATTATTACTATGATTGAAATTCGTAATATATTAGCATATATATAATATAATATGATTGACATTCGTAATTTTTGTATATCAGCCAGAATTCGTAATTCGTGTATTTTTTTTGATAGCATATATATAATATAATATGATTGAAAATATTTGTTACGATTTAATGAACAAATTAATTTATAATTAATAGATATTATTTTGCAATTTTCAATTCCAATAATATGTTATATTCTTGATTTAATTTTCAATTCCAATAATATATCATATTCATGATTTAGTTTTTTACTAATAAATGATGACTTTATGGACGTGATCTTCGTGTATATATATATATATATATATATATATATATATATATATATATATATATATATATATATATATATATATATATATATATATTTAAGACAATTTTCGTGTATATATAAATATAACCAATTTTATTGCACGTGCATTACCGTGTATAAGTGACATTAATATGCTAGTATTTGTTACGATTTAATGAACAAATTAATTTAATAAAATAATATTATGTAAGCAAAAAATTCGTGTTAGTAGGTTATTACCATTTGAGAATTGGTTGGAAATGATTTGAAAATAAAATATTATAAATATTTGATTTAATTTTACATGGGACTTGCCAATTACAATTATTAGATATTATTAGCATATATAATATAATAAATATGATTGACATTCATGATTTTTGTATCTCAGCCAGAATATGACTACATTTAGATAAATATTACAAAAAATTATAACAATCAAAACCACATTCTTATCTGATTAATATTATTCTATCATAATAATTACCATAATTACTAATAACCTATTATAACCAATTATAATTAATAATATTCTATCATTAATATTATTCATTCTATAATAATAATTAATATTATTAATATTTATTATTATTATTAGTATTATTATTATTATAATTACCATATGACTAAAATACCCCTACATTTGGGCGGAAAAATTCTAGAGGAGGATAATGTTTTTATATATAGTATAGATTAATATTTAAATTTGAAACTATTTAAAGTTATCAATTAACTTATAAATGCACTTTTGAGTGTTTTTTTTTTTTTTTTTTTTTTTTGCAATTTGATTCCTTATAAAAAATAACATATTAACTCTATGAATTTATAAATTCATTAAATCCTAAAATTTTGTTACACGTTAAAAGTTACTCCGTATTATTGTATAAATACATAATTTTAATTCAAAATTAAAGGTTTAACATAAAAAGTTTAAATAAGATAAGTAGGATTTACAATACCATAATTTGTAATATAATTTTAATATCAATTCTTTATTAAATCATTTTTGCTATTTATATTTTCTAATTATTTTTATTTTTATGATATGTTTTCTTAAATTATCATAATTACACAATTAAAATTTCATATAAAATAAAATATTACATTGTATAGTTATATTTACATTTTCAATTCAACTATATTTATTTCGAACCAGCCTTAGTGGAGGCAACTGTTGACTCTTTGTGCTTCAGTAGGTTGAGAAAGTAGCTATGAACAGATACTACATTGTAACAGAGTCAGTAGTACTCAAAATAAATATCTATTTCGAACCATAACATCAAAAAACCACTTCTAAAATTTTTGCCGTGCATCGCACGAGAAAAAAAACTGTAATAATAATAATAATAATAATAATAATAATTTCATTTTACAAATTTAATTTAAAAAAGAAAATCAATACACTAATACTAAATGTACAAAAGGTAACAAAAGTCGATAAAAACATATTAGTAAATAAGTTACAACTATTTCAATCATTTTAGTATATAATTTGAGTACATAATAATAAAAATAATTAATAATAATAATACTTTCAAAAACAAAAGGTAATATTAGTAATTAAAGGGAAAAAATGCTAAACATATAATATTAATAATAATAATAATAATAATAATAATAATAATAATAATAATAATAATATATTACAATGTGGGGATGATTCGATTGCTACAATAGTCGGGTATTCCAAACCATTCACTGACGCTAAAGGTAAGCTCTCTAGTGATGTTGTTAAGAAACATTGATCAATCATTAGGACTGCTACTAAAAAAACTATTGTTTGTACACGGGTAGTTATACATAGCAGCATCTAGAGTTAGTAATTCTAAGGGACTCAAGTTTATGATTTGTAATTAATAAATTAGGGGGGTGTATTCAATCATGACTTTTGTAGATTTTTAAAAACTTTTAAAATGATAGATTTTAATAAACTTTTATTGACTTTCATAGAGTAGTCATTCAAAACTTTTTAAAACTTTGTAAAACTCTATAAAAATCTGTATAATAAACTTGCATAAACTTTTATCAACTTTTTTATTTTAAATAGTCTACAAAAATCATTAAAATTCTAAATTGAATACATCCTTACAAACTTTCATAAGCAATTCATAACAATATTAAACACTAAAATTTATAGTTATAGAATTGTTCAAATAAAATATTTAAAAATATAATTACTTTTTCTTGAGAAATTAATATTTTAAAAAAATATAATTACTAGTTGCATAAAATAAAAAAAATTAATAATATATATAAAAATTATATTTGATATACTGCTAGCTAGGTATCAAGCAAAGAGCTATTATTTGCAATAACAATATGGGGCTACTAACAACAACAAGGTGCTTCTCTTTGTAGCCTCAAATTGCTATTGCGAACAATAGTTCACTATTCGTAATAGCATGTTGTTAAAAAAAAAAGAAAAAATATATTATGAATAAACATATGAATATTATGAAACATATAGTAAAAATTGACGGTGATAGATAAAAAAATTGACTCTATTCATGTATTTAGGAGAAAAAAGTTTAGAAGTTAGGGATAAAAATTAGTTCATAGAAAAAAAAATCAAAATATACAAGCAACAATGAAATAAAAATAATATTATTTTGAATTTTTAGAGGAAGATTGTAAAGTTTAGGAGAGAGAAAAAAATTGATAGAGTTTAGGTATGTAGAAAATATAGGATAATGAAGTAAAAATAATTTATTGAATTCAGGTATAAGGTTTATAAAGTTTAAAATTTTAAATAAGGAGAAAAAAATAGAGTTTAAATAGAGAGAGAGAGGAAAAAAAAAAAAACCTCCAGTGTTGGTAGAAAGAAAATTTTGAAATCTTGGGGTTGGGGGTTGGATTTCAACTATTTATATTTGAGAAGGAAAAGTATATAAAAGTCTACAGAAGTTCTAAAATTAAAAAGTCCTTACAAATTCATAACTTTTTGAATACTACATGACTTTTAAAGATTCTTTAAAAGTTTTAATTGAATACCACATGACTTTTAAAAACTCTTTAAAAATCTTGATCCAATACAGCATGACTTTTAAATACTCTCTAAAAGTTTGAATTGAATACCTCCAAACTTTTAAAATTCATAAAATTCTATGAAAGTCATGATTGAATACACCCCCTTAGTTAGATAGTATTGCTAATTCGACCCATGCAATGTAGTTTACAAAGAGGTATTCTTTACTTATTTTATTCTAATGTTGTACTAACACTACTTATTAACAAATAAAAATACATTCATATAATACAATTGACATCTATTCATAAAAAAAATTATAAAATTTAAGTCCGTGCATCGCACGGGGAAATTGCTAGTTACTCTAAAAACATTAAGGGTGTGTTTGGAAAGTAGGAAAATGACTTTTGGAAAATGTTTTCCAAAAAATGAGTTATTTTCCGGAAAATGAGTTCATTATCGGTGTTTGGATGTACTCTGGAAAACTGTCTGTGTGTGTTTGGTTCATTTTCCGAAAAATGAGTAGAAATGCATGATTATATATTTTATTCTTTTATTTAAAATAAAAAATATATAAACTAATAATATTTATTAGAAATTAGAAATAAAAAAAAATTTTACAAAAAAAAACGTCGCACGAAGCCATTTTCCGTTTCTAGAAAATGACTTTCGGATTTTTTTGTCCGGAAGTCATTTTCCGAAAAAATGAGCTCATTTTCCGTGGTCAACGGATGTTGCCAAACACCAAAAACCCAAAAAGTGATTTTCGGAAATCATTTTCCGGATTACCAAACACACTCTAATTGAACAAAGGTCTAACTATGCTTGTGTTGAAAATTATTGAAATCCGCATGCACAATGATAGTAAATATACTCCAGAACCGGTCGGATACACTCCAGGATCGGTTGGGAGGTCGTGCGGTCGGACGGTCGGAGGGTCGAAAGGCTATCGTGGGGTCGGCCGTCACGGACCGAACAGTGCCCCCGATGGGCCCACGACGCGGCGTGCCAAGGACCGCCACGTACTCCATCCCGCTTGGCCATAGGATGAGGCGGGCGCATGCGCGCCACGTTGTCGTCATGCCGGAGGTCCGGCAACCGCACTTTTCTCCCTTATAAACAGCGCATTTATGAGGAGAGAGAGGATCTTTTGGCTATTTCTAGACTAAGACTTAAAGAAAGCTCGGACAGTAGGGAAGCCCACTGCCGACCTGCCGAGCACTTTGAGCACTTCTTGACTTGTAACTGGGTTTGGATCCTTGGGTTAATATAAGATCGTATTTTTCGATTTTCCTTGGTGTCCGTATTTTACCGTATCACACAATACTTGTTAATTAGCTACTATTTGGGGAAAAGCCTAAAATCAAAATGGCACAACCCTTTATATGGTCTTCTCATAACTAAATATAAAAAATATAAATATATTATGTTAATTAGATCCAGAAGAAATAACATTTTGACAAAATATTCCCAAGCAATTTAAAGAGGCTAAGATACTATAATATGAATGGCTGCTTATCTGATCCCTCTATTATATGGATTGGATTTTAATAATAGTGTTAAATATATAATATACTACTAGTCAATAGTCATATAAGGGATAACCAAGTGGCTAAAAATTAATTTTTAATTTGTAATTAATTAATTTAATTTTTATTAATATGTACTCTTTTGATCGAATCTCTTATAAAATTTTATTAGGTGTAATTTGTGGGTTAATTTTACCATGTAATGGCATTTATGTCAGATAATAAAAATGAAGGATAGAAGAGGGCAAGGGCATTCTTGTATTTTCTCCTTTTCTTTCTGTTGTATAAGTTGACTAGAGCTCTCATTCTGTAAAGAACTTTTTGCTTTTCTCCCTACTACAATGAAATCCATTTCCAAATTATCTTCGTAGCTTGTTTGTTATGATATCAGAACGTGGATGAGGCTCCTACGCCACCACCGTCTCCGGTATCGGAGATGCGAGTTGAGAATATTCTTGTATTTTCTCCTGTAGAATAGGTCATTCAGTTGTTGTAGCTACCTCCTGTTTATGCTCATGTATATATCATCCTATTTATACTTGTATATTTGTGTTGTGAATAAATGTGTTTTACAATTTTCTTCATGGTATCAAGAGCCTTATAAAACTCTAACGAGATTTTTTTTCCCCAGTTTTTGACATGGCTGCTACTACTGATACCTCCACCTCCACCATTGTTCATCTTAATTCTCCAACTCACTTTCCCATAAAATTGACTACCTCCAACTTTCCAGTTTGGAGACGACAGATTGAGTCCACACTAATTGGCTTTAATCTAGATGGCTATATTATTCGTACGGTAAAAGCTCCGACTCAATGTCTTGATACTGCCCAAACCAATATTAATCCAGCTTACAGACTTTGGTTTCGACAAGATCAAATTCTTGTTAGCACCCTTTTGGGCAGTTGTTCAGATACTCCTCAACCATTGATCTCCTTTGCGTCTACAGCTCATGATGCATGGAAAAGGTTAGCATCAAGCTGTGCTGCCACTTCCCGTGGCCAAGTTGTTTCGCTTAAAGCGAAGCTTGCAATGTAACACCCCAATTTTCACCACTTGGATTTATTACAAAATCCCTAATAATACAATACATTGCGGAAGCGTCTAACCAGCAGAAAACTGGGTGTTACCGCCACGCTTAGGTATCTCTCATATACCCAAACGCTAAGGCTAAACTTACAACCTCAAATAACCATGTCAACATACAAATATGTACGTATGGAAATAATTCTTCCAGGGTGTCTATTCTAGGATAGAGTAGTCTTCAACCTCGACTCCCATCCTATTCAGAGCTCATCGGCCATAGGGGCCCACGCTAGACTGCATATAATAAAGGACACAATGAAGTGTAGTTAGCACGATGGCTAAGTAAGGAAATCCATTGTCACTCAAAAGTAGACAAAGGTTTCGAAAATATAATAATTTGTAAGTTGTAAAATTTACCCACGAGTTGTAGCTCTACCTGCAATCAGGTTATCAATAATAGATAATATAATATAACGCGTAAAGCTAACTCAACACGTAAACTTTTCTCATATAAAGGTGCCGGCATCATTGCCACTTAAAACACATTTTTCTGTTTTTCAGACAAGTTTGTAAAATATTTCGTTTCCAGTAGTTCCCTCATTTTAACTCAAAAGGAGGTTCAACAGCACATTTCCGTGCTCAAAATTCGTCACATTTTGGATAGAATCATTTCCTTCTCAAGTCGTTACAGAGTAACTCTTTTCTCATCTTTAAAACTTCCTTAGTTTCTTCTTAGTAAGCGTGAGGCCTTTGGAGCATTCTCATAACTCCCACTCTGACCACTTGGATCATCGAACTCGGGTTCAGTGGTCATCACCCGGTCTAACACTGATCCCCTGGACGTAAGGTTCGTTAAAATGATTCCTAGCTGGCCTAGCTAGGTCCATAAAAACAACACCTACCCGGACTTCTGGAGTAACTATACCTTAAGTGTGCACACCCCTATAGGAATACCTCATCCTACGAGTTATATAGTACCCGGCGAATAGACTTCGCCTTGCAGTATGAACTGGTCATACACTATAACATATCGACGAATAGACTTCGCCCTGCAGTATGAACTGGTCATACAATATCCACAACGACCACTGGGCCATGGCACTTAAAGCCACCCGTGGGTCAATCAAGGTCCTCCTCAACTCGCTTTAGAAACTAAGGGTTTGAAAACATGATTCTTCCTTCCGTTTTTCTTTCTCAAATCATTTCTTTTGGACATATTTCTCATTTGAGTCCAATAGTTGAAATCGGCAATCTCATCAGCCCAAGAAGGATTTTCAAAATACTCTCAGTGCCCGCAGGCTTTTCAATCATCATTTTCTCGTTTTTCTCACGTAATGTACTCACTCCTTAAAAGTAGTATTTTCCTCAAAAATAAGGTTTTGACAACCTGTTTACCAAAATAGCATACGTTCTTTCGACGTAAGTTTTATAAACATTTTTATTTACTCATAGGCTTTCCAACACAATTCCTCAAGTTACAAGAGTTGTACTTATTTCTCAACAACAATATTTTCTTCTAAAGCGATGTACATAATTTTTCCAAAACAGATATTTCTTTCAAAAATAGATCTCTTATGCCCGTAGGCCTTTCAAACATCATAACACTCGGGATTAAAAACATCGGGGAAAAGTTTGGTAAAAAACAAGTCGAAAACGAGTCCGCGTCGCGCGGACTCGCGGTTGGCCGCACCAGCGGACGCACGGCGGACGCAGGCGTCCGAGCCGCGTCCGCTGGTTCGGCGTTTCTCGCCGAAACTGGACGCGCAGCGGACGCGCGTCCGTGCCCGCGTCCACCCAAATCTGCCAGAAAAGTTCGGCTTGGCGCACTCCGAAAGATTGGGCCGGTAAAAATAGTTCCCAAACTCTTTTTCACTTGAACTTTTTATGGTAGAACCCCAACTTATAGTACTTGATGTCCATAAAAAGTTTTGGTCATTTTGATCCGCGAATAAACACAGAAAATTCCATTTTTGCCCTCGGCAGTGTGCTGTCCAGAATTATTTTCTCTCTGGACCAGTTTTGGAGAAAAATTCGAAAACCATACTTATACTACTCCGATCATTATGAAATTTTATATGCAGGTTCTACACTTATAGAACTACATTTCTAAAAAAAATAGGATCAAAATACCTTACCAATTTTTCCCAATAAACCTCGGAAGTTACTGCCAGAATCTATCCTGATTTCTTTTCACTATTTTCACAAGTATAAGCCTATATGGGCATAAATTCAACATATACATGCATAAATTAGCTATGAACATGTATACAAAAATTACCAAAAATCCAAAGTGTAGTTTCTTAGGCTAACTTGTAGATCCACGAACTTAACACATAATTTCCACGTAAAAATTCCTAGTCATATAATTTACTAGCATTTGTTCACCTCCAAGTGATTGAACCGACTTAAGGGATTCCTTACCTTTGTAGAAACCTTAAAAAAAACCGTAAGAGTTGATGATGCCTTCCTTGGAGTGCTTCACCAAAGATCCTAAAAATATCACCATAATAATAACATTTTCATGAACTCTTAGCTTAAACTTAAGTTCTAGGAAGGATTTAACCGAACAAAACCAAAGTCTTACCTATACTAGAGCACTTGAGTTGGAGGGAAAATTATGGAGTTCTTGATCACAATGTAGAAGACTAAGATTTTCCTTCTTCTTTCTTTCCTTCTAATTCAAAAGTGTGGGAGATGAGAGATGATGATGGGAAGTTTAGCTTGTAGCTTAAGGGATCAAGTACACCATGCCATACCTTTTATGACATTTCATTAATGAACTCATCATGTGGTAATTAGGAATGCCACATGTCAACTCCTCATGGTGGCTCTTGAAGAGAAAGATCTATTTTGCCAGTTTGGGGTTAAATTAGACGAAAGTTCGGAGGATTATATCTTAATTCAGGAAAATTTTGATACCAAAATTATTCTAAAAATAATCCCGTCATTAACCACTAAAATTGAGAATTTTCCGGTATCTCGCGAAATACAGGTACGAAGGTTCGTAATAAATTTCACTCTTACAGTTCGTCTAATTTTCCACCGGACTGAGTAGGGAGTTCACGTTTAATCGTATCATGCTTAATAATCCATTTTCTAGGAAAATTCGAACTGTATATACGTCCTTAAAAATTTTACGGTTCGTGACCGGTACGTAGATTGTAGCTTATTAATAACTAGTCTCACTTATAAAAATCCTTCTGAAGTACCGAGAGATCATCTCATAAATATTATAGCTTAAAAAAAATATTTTTCGAACCCTAACTTTGTCGGAAAAACCGAGGGGTTACATGCAAAGAATCCAAAAGGTTCAAGAACCATTGTTGAATACTTACGTGATATGCGTGCCATTGCAGATGACTTGGCCCTTGTACAAAGTCTCACAGTTCATATCATTACGCAACTTGGGGATGAATACAATGCCATTGTTGCTGCTCTTCGTGTGAGAGAAACACCTATATCTCTAGGTGAATTGTCTGATGTGCTCACTGATTTTGAGCGTGTTTTAAAAAAGGGAGATGCCACCCAGCAAGTTGGTATGGTTACTGCCAATGTAACAACCAAGCGACCCTCACATATGCCATATGTTTCGCATAATACCTCTCGTGATCAAAATGGTTCGTTTAATTCCTGAAGACATCGAGGTGGTTTTAATGGTCAGAATGCCGGAACAAACTATCAGGGAGGTTTTAATGGCAACATTACTCGTCCGCAGCGTTATTGCCGATTTTGTGATTTTTCCGGTTATGAAACTCGCTTTTGTCGAAAGCTTGCTAAGTTTTTAAAAGAGAACAATATTCATGTTGTTGAATCTCATGTGTCTAACTTTAGTCACCAACCAACTATTAACACCACCATGGCTTCTACTTTGATGCAACCACCTTGGGTTATGGATACTGGGGCTTCTCATCACACCGTTTCTAATCCAAACTCCCTACAATCTCTGGCTGATTACTCTGGTCCTGATGAAATTATGCTAGGTAGTGGTAAGTCTCTTCAGATCACTCATACTGGTCATACGTTTCTCTCTACTCCATCATACAAGCTTTCATTGTCAAATGTTCTTTGTGTTCCAAACCTTGATAAAAACATGGTTTCGATTTCTAAGATGTGTAAGTCTAACAAGGTTTCGGTTGAATTCTTTGATTCCTATTTTCTTGTGAAGGATCTTCACACGGGGGCGCAACTAATGCGAGGGGAGACAATTCATGATATATATTATTTTCCAAGGTCTTCTCTACCTCAGGTTCATGTCATGAACAAGATTTCTGTGTTAGAATGGCACCATAAACTGGGTCATCCATCTAATAAAATATTAGCTTCCATTCTCCGCTGTAATAAAATTCCCTATGATTCTGAGTCTGTTCTTGGTCATTCATGTACTTCTTGCAACATTAATAAGAGTCACAAATTACCATTTTCCTCTAACTCTATGTCTAGTTTACAACCGCTTCAACTCCTTTACACAGATGCTTAGAGTACTAAAGATGTTTCTATTGACGGTTTCCGTTATTATATTGTCTTTATTGATCATTACACTAAATATATATGGTTCTACCCCCTCAAGCTCAAGTATGACGTTTATAATATATTTCCACAGTTTAAGCGACTTGTTGAAAATTTTCTTGGCCATAATATTATTTCAATTTTTTTCTAACAATGGGGGAATATATATAAAAAGTTGTTACCTCTATTTAATGCGCATGGTATTTCTCACTTTACCTCTCTGCCCTCACACTCCACAGCATAATGGCTAGGGATGACAATATGCCCCGTCCCCGTTGGGGATCCTCGTCCCCATCGGGGACGGGGACGGGGATGGGGAAAAATTTCGTGTATCGGGGACGGGGACGGGGAATTTCACAAATTCCCCGTCGGGGACGGGGATACCCTTCCCCGCCCCGCCCCGTCCCCGTCCCCGAATTTTATATATATATATATATATATATATATATATATATATATTTATTTACTAGGAATTTAATTTTTATCTTAATGTAATATGCACACACTGTACGTGTATTAGGAATTAGGAGTAATTATATATATATATATATATATATACACACACACACACACTAGGAATTAGGAGTTATACACTGCAGCACACTGTGTTTAATTTTTATCTTAATGCCATATGCACACACTGCATGTGTATTAGGAATTAGGAGTAATTGTCATATAATAATGTATTAATTATGTTAATTGCCATATGCTTGGTGTTTAACTTTAATTTTAATTTTAATAACTTTGTATTTGTTTAAAGTAATGTGATGTATGATGTATTTGTTGACATATGAAATGCAATTTTTTCTTTTTTCTTTTTTAAAAAATATTAATTTTACATTTTGACTATGAGTTTGACCGGGGATGGGGATTCCCCGTCCCCGCTAAATTCCCCGCGGGGACGGGGATAGGGAATTTTTTCAAGTCCCCGCCGGGGACGGGGATGGGGACGGGGTAGCGGGGACGGGGACGGGGAGTATACTCCCCGTCCCCGCCCCGCCCCGTTGCCATCCCTAATAATGGCTCAGCAGAGAGGCGCCATAGGCATATTGTCTAAACAAGCATGTCCTTACTTCACTATGTTGATATACCTATATCATATTGGGTGCATGCCTTTCAAGCAGCCGTTTATTTAATCAATCGGTTACCTACACCTGTTCTTGGTAATCAAACTCCATACCAACGGTTGTTTAATCAGTGTCCTAATTACAATAAACTTCAACCTTTTGGTTGTTCATGTTTTCCGTGGTTACGCCCATATATGCGTTCCAAGCTATAACCAAAATCTATTGCATGTGTTTTTCTTGGTTATTCCCTGAGTCAATCTGCGTATAAATGTTTAGATCCTACCACAGGTCGCATATATATGTCTCGACATGTTCGTTTAGTTCCTAACGTTTTTCCTTTTCGGTATATTATATCTAAGTCAGGTTCAAAGACTCCTAATTCCACTCAAAGTGCTCCTAGTGTACTATATAATCCCTTTTCCACTAACTCATCAGTTTCACAAGCCATGCAAAGTTCTAATGCCTCTCAACGTGTTTTTACAGTACATAACCACCAAGTCACTCAATTGCCGCCAGCTAATTCTTATGATCAAAATTCTGAAAGTTCTGGGCAGATTTCCTCTAGTCACGTGTCTACCTCCACTCCGGAGTCTTCCTCTACGAATTTTGAGGCGTGTCATGCCTTGTCAGCCGCAAACACTCAAGATTCTTCGTCTACATACTCCTTGCCCTGCCAACATTCTCTACCAGCCACTTTTCCTCAATAGCCTACCTCCACCACTTCTGAGTCACGTCCAGATCCTCGCTATTACGGGGATAAGTTTGTTAATGTCACTACCTCGCATCCCTTGCCACTATCTATGAAGTCGCAAAATGTTCGTCAAGCATTGTCAGATGTTCGTTGGAAAGAAGCTATGTGCGCAGAATATCAGGCTCTAATGCAAAATGGAACTTGGGAATTGGTATCGTGGAATGGTCGTGTACCAGTGGCCTATAAGTGGGTGTTCTGGGTTAAGCGAAAGCCAGACGGTATTGTTGATCGGTTTAAAGCTCGCCTCATTGCTAAAGGTTTTTTGCAGGAGCCCGGACGAGATTACTTTGAGACGTTTAGCCCTGTGGTTAAACCGGTTACTATTCGGATAATTATAACTATTGCTTTGTCACAAGGTTGGACTCTAAATTATGTAATGCAAATAAACACAACCAATTTTTAATATCAACGGAGTAACATCAGGAGTAATTATTCTCAATAAAATTCCAAACACAATATAAAGCGAATAAAACACCAAATTAAGTACACAACTGAATTTGATGACGCAGTTGGAGAACACCTCTCAAACTGTAGGGCCATGCCCAAAACTTTTTCACTAGAGAACAACCCGCGGTTTTTACAATACAAGGTTCAATGAATTACAAAATAAGGTCTACCACCTATTTAAACATTAACCTTATAATAAAACTCTATGAAAAAGATTACAAATATAGTTTGAGCTAATTCTACCAATGAGTTAATTTCAGCAATGGTCCTCTGACTATGTTGATTTTCCAAAATTAGTCCCCAACTTTTAATTTGGACAATTTAAGTCCCTTGACTTTCAAATTCTTTCCAATGTTGGTCCTTTCGTCAAATTTTGGTTAAGTTGAGGTCAAATGAAGGGGTAAAATTGTCTTTTTACCTATTTAGTGTATTATTACTTATATTTCTCATGTCCTATACGCTATATATATGAATATAATCTCGTTATATGGTTTAGATTGAGACTTCGACTGAGATTATATTCATATATACAACATATAGGACATGAAAAATACGAGTAATAATACACTAAACAGGTGAACGGACAATTTTACCCATTCATTTGACCTCAATTTAATCAAAATTTGACAAAAGGACCAACGTTGGAAAAAATTTGAAAGTCAAGGGACCTAAATTGTCCAAATTAAAAGTCGAGGACTAATTTTGAAAAATCAACATAGTCGGAGGACCATTGCTGGAATTAACTCTTCTACCAATTACCCAAACTATAACCAACCTGGATTTTGATTCAGCTCGTACAAGTACCAAGTGGAGCAGTTACTTCGGATAGTACTCTAATCAGCCCTATTTTTCTTGAAGTTTCTTACACAAATTCTGTGGACAAATCTTGTAATAATGTTCTTGAAACTTCAAGTTGCTTCATTACCATGCACTACAAAAAATGCGTTTTTAGCGACGGATTTTGTCCGTCGCTAAAAGGATTTAGCAACGGATTAGCGACGGAATATGTCCGTCACAAAAACCCTTCTCGCTAGAATTTAGGGACAAAATTTTTTCCGTCGCTAAGTAAAATAGATCCGTCGCTAAATTCTTTCCGGCGACGAAATTATGGTGAAATTTGCGAAGGAATAACGACGACAACTTTTGTCGCTAAATCTAGCGACGGAAAATCCGTCGCTAAATCAAGAAAATATTCGTCGCTAATTTCTTAATTTGAAGATCTGGTGACGAATTTGAAAGGGAATAGCGACGGATATTTCCGTCGCTAATTATATATTTTATATAAAAAAGATTATTATTTTAATTAAAATCCCTATTTTTTAATTTACCTATTAATTAAAATCCATAAACACAATAATATATCATCAAACTTTAATCAAACTTTAATACAATAATATATCATCAAAACACAATATTGTAAAATACATACAAAATGCAATTACATAAAGTCTGAAAGTAACATTTTTGATTGATTTTGGTAGAGTATTGCAAATCCAATAAATGATACAAATCTGTTGTGTGTATACAACATTGATGGAATTTAATGAAAATGGGAGCCATCAACATGATACTCCTCCACCCACCTGCAAAACATCATTACATTATTTTCACAAAGCATCAAGCATCAAGCATCAAACATCAAACATCAAACATCATCAAGTAAATAGGCACAAGTAAATAACCTCTAATCACATATATAAACAATCCCATGTAGAATAGCTTTGACATAGATAAACAATCCCATGTAGAATAGCTTTGACATAGATAACCAATCCCAATAATCAACTAACTAATCAACAACAATAGGCACAAGTAAAGGTAATATTGTAATAGCATATCATAATTGTCATCATTCAATAACATCATAGTATATATCATTAGTAACACTAATCACTATAATTAACAATAGACTACTAAGTGTAATGCAAAAATTAAACCTCCTTAGCTTTGACATATATAAACAATCCCATGTAGAATAGCTTTGACATAGAAAAACAATCTCAATAATCAACTAACCAATCAACAACAATAGGCACAAGTAAAAGTAATATTGTAACTTAATTGTCATCATAGATATACTCCAACACACATTCAAATACAATTCAATAAAAGCTAAGTTTAATAGACAAACCTCACTAGCTTTGACCAATATAAAAAATCCCATGTAGAAATATATATATATATATATATATATATATATATATATATATATATATATATATATATGTATGTATGTATATATCCAAATAAATCATAGATATACTCAAACACACATTCAAATCAACTTTAAAGTCACTAACAATGATGTGGGATTAACAGTAGTTAGAAAGATTGATTCGGTAAAAATACTTCCCGAACTCCTTTTTACTTGAAATTTTTATGGTAGAACCTAAACTTATAATACTTGATATCCATAAAAAGTTTGAGTTAATTTGATCTTCAAATAAACAAAGAAAATTACGTTTCTACCCTTAGCAGTGTGCTATCCAGATTTCTCCCTACCAGCTTTGGAAATTGATTCGGTAAAAATACTTCCCGAACTCCTTTTTACTTGAAATGTTTATGGTAGAACCTAAACTTATAATACTTGATATCCATAAAAAGTTTGAGTTAATTTGATCTTCAAATAAACAAAGAAAATTACGTTTCTACCCTTAGCAGTGTGCTATCCAGATTTCTCCCTACCAGCTTTGGAAATTGATTCGGTAAAAATACTTCCCGAACTCCTTTTTACTTGAAATGTTTATGGTAGAACCTAAACTTATAATACTTGATATCCATAAAAAGTTTGAGTTAATTTGATCTTCAAATAAACAAAGAAAATTACGTTTCTACCCTTAGCAGTGTGCTATCCAGATTTCTCCCTACCAGCTTTGGAAATTGATTCGGTAAAAATACTTCCCGAACTCCTTTTTACTTGAAATGTTTATGGTAGAACCTAAACTTATAATACTTGATATCCATAAAAAGTTTGAGTTAATTTGATCTTCAAATAAACAAAGAAAATTACGTTTCTACCCTTAGCAGTGTGCTGTCTAGATTTCTCCTTACCAGTTTTGGAAATTGATTCGGTAAAAATACTTCCCGAACTCCTTTTTACTTGAAAATTTTATGGTAGAACCTAAACTTATAGAAATTTATATCCATAAAAAGTTTGAGTCAATTTGATCTTCAAACATAAACATAAAATTATGTTTCTACCCTTGGCATTATGCTGCCCAGATTTTGGAAAATAATTAAAAAACAATACTTCTACTCCTTGGATTGTTATGAAATGTTTTGTGTATGTTCTACACTTGATGAACTACATAACTGGAGGAATTGGCATCCAAATACCTTACTAAATACTCACAGAAATTTTTGTAAAATGACTTTGAAGCTAAAATTGCTTACCTTGCACGGGAAGCCATTCGACTTGCTTTTCTTGCTGCAATGGCTGTTGGAATAGGATTCACTTCATTGCAAAGTACAATGGATTTACTGAGGCATGTACAATAGGATTCACTTCATTGCAAAACCCATTAAGAAAATACATAATCTGAGGCATGTTGGAATCGCTTGCTAGTTGTTTCAAGTGATCTGCAGTGCAGAAATAATTGGAATAGGATTCACTTCATTGCAAAGTACAATGGATTTACTTTGAGCATGTAGATAATTTGTTCAAAAAATAATAAAGATAATTATAGATATATAAAAAGATATGCTTTCCACAGATAAAAATTTGCATCTCATGACTCTTTTGATGCATGTAAAGCATGCCTATAAATGGCAGCATCTCACACATTAGTGTATCTAAACAAATTTACCATGTGTAGTAAGAGGAATGTCAATATTTCAGTACTTCACACAGGTGGGTAAAAAGAAGAGGCAAATATTACAGAACAAATTGAGAAGGGCATTCAAGGAATTGATCCTAAACAATCTTTCAAAACCATCAAAACAATCTAATCCATATGCAATTCAACTCCAACGCAAATACGCAATTAACAGTTCATATTGATGAGTACAAATGATGAGTGTAAAAAGGGTGTAATGTCGTTCCGCTGAGGATTGGGGCTATGTCACGTAATTGTGTGAATTACCAGACACTAGAGTATATGAATTTATAGAATCCAAGCAACAAAGATTGAATGATGTGGAATAAAAGAAAGCAATTGATTAAGGTATAAACTGTATGATAAAAGTATGGGCCAGATTAGGGGGATTGTAACCTTGATGTTCTAACAAACTCAGGATTAGGGAAAGAATAATTAACCAAGGGATATATGGGCAATGCACAAAAGAATTCTACTCAGCTACTTTCGTAATCAATAAGAGAATTAGGCTAAGATTGCCCCACTGTCGTGATGCATCAATCATAACTTTAAGCACCTAAGCATTGTAAGCCCCCAAAATTACCTCTACTTTCATAGTAGGAAAATTAGGTTGAAATTGGTAAGGCTCGAGGTCTCCATCCAACTGTCGTTGTAATGAATCCCTCTCCTAGACTAGCAATTAATTCTGGCCACAAACCAATAACTAGTGCAAAGAAATCCTCAAATCAACATAAACCCTAGGTAAAAGATTCAATCCGTTTATGCAATTAATCATAAATCGAACATCAAGATTAACAATGGACCCCTAATCCAAACCCATAAATGAATTACTCCCTCATGATGGGAGTAAACACAGCAAAGCAAGAATTAAAGATGGAAGACATAGCTGCAATATTAAAGAATAAAAAGGTAAACTTTACTAACAATTCTTCAAAGTAAATCTGATCCGAACGATGATTCCCAGCTTCCAACTGAATTCAATGATGTAAATCTACTGTATTCTCTACTATGGAAAACTCTAAAGAAGGGAAAAACTGCACTAAGCTAAAACTAGGGTTCGGAATCCGTAAAAATATCCGAAACGCGGTTTAAATACTGGACAGCAGCCGGGTCACGGCCGCCATCACGGCCGGGATCGTGGCCGTGATGCGGTGTGGCCGGCTGCTTATCCATAATGGGGATCACGCCCGTGAGGCTGGCCGTGATGCGGCCCTATGGTCCTCTTCTGACTCCTTTTGTGCTCCGTTGCTCCTTTCCGGCCTGGGGTGGTTTCCTTATGTCTCGAAAACTAGTCCAAGATGACTGAAAATCCTTCCTTTGCCCCTCATTTGTAAATGAACTAGACATGATCAAATATAACACACAAACGAGCCTTAAATGTATCACATATATTAGCCACTTGAAGTTCATATATTAGCCACTTGAATTGGTTAAGCCATGTCTAATGAAATTTAGAATAGGAATGAATAAGACTGAACAAACATATAGTAGAACAATACTGACCTCTTCTTCCTTAGGTGCATTTATTTGCACATTGTGGCATCGAGAACGAACAGCTTCTGTAACTTTTGAAGAACTGTTGCAGCAAAGAATCAGACGGCATGACGTGCTGTATTTCTCCATTGTTCTTCGAAGAGAATGCTGAGCTTCTCTTGAGAGCTTGTCAACTTCATTCAGCACTAATATTGGAATTAAATAACATTTAATATTTGTAATTAGTACCATGAAATAGAAAAACAAATTGAGTGATTCTTTAGCCTTAGCTTATTTAGGAGTTTATCTGCTCCAAAAGTAGAATCTGGCCAGAAAACTAAAAACATGAAAATGTTTTAGAGTAGACTGCAGGAACAAGCCTCTTTCTCAACAACCAAAAACACACACACACACACATACATTCAGCTGAGCCAAATCAGACATGTCAGAAACTCACAAAAACATGTTGAAACTTCTTTGACCATGTTAGACAACTGTTTAAAAAGTCAGATTTTGATGCATGTCAGACACCAAAAAACCAACAGTCTAACACTTACCCAATTGTGTAAGGAAATTACAGCACATCAATAGATTATGAATAAAAACCAAGTTACTAATATTTCTATTGTATGGATAATGAAATCAGATTCTCAGTAAAGTAAATAGATAAAGGGGCAAATGTACATAATCAGCATATGAAAATTGTAGAAACTTTAGAAAGTCATCAAGTCATAACTTTTGACTCGGTTATCCATTTGGACAAATTTTTTTTCAAATCACGTATTTTTTCGAGATCTATACAAACCAAACCGCCAAAGACGGTTTGCCCCACTAATTTTTCCAAAAAACTGCTTGTTTTGCACTATTTTTTAATTTTTTTTTATGTATTTAAATGAAATAAATAATTAACAGCATATAGTATATTGGAACAATAGCCATCTACTTCAACACCATCAATAATTATACAAGGAAACAATTACGTATAATCAAAATATTACTAAAATAGTTTATTAATTAATAATAATGATAAATAAATAAATAAATAAGAGAAGAAGAAGATAGGACGAACCTGCTACCAGCCAGAACCTGCTACTGCCTACGCCGCCGCCGGAGCTCCGAGCCAGCACCCTCGCCACCAGCCTGCTACTGCCTACGCCGCCACCGGAGCTCCGATCCAACACCCTCGCCAGCTACTGCCTATGCCGCCACCGGAGCTCCGAGCCAGCGCCCTCCAGATTCGCCGATGCTGTTCGATCTCCAGATCCGTTGTCGCCTCCGCTGGCTTCGATCTGCTGGACGAGAAGGAGAGATAGTCGCCACTGCCACCCGCCGTTCCACGTTCGAAGTCGAGGTCGTCGGTTCGAAGCGAGAGAGAAGAGAAGAAGCGGCTGGGCTGGAACGAAGTCTGAAGTGTCTTGGAAAATAAAGAAATGGAATTAAAATGCTTCTATACCTAGGGTTGTCATATTTAGTGACGCAATTTTGAATCCGTCGCTAAGTATAATCGTAGACTCAACACCTTAATAAGTTAGCGACGAATATTCAAATCCGTCGCTAAATCTAGCGACGAAAATTCGAATCCGTCGCTAGAATTTTTTTAAAAAATATATTGCAACTCGCTTCGTTAAATTTATAGCGACGGAATTCAAATCCGTCGCTATATTTAGCAACGGATTTGAATTCTGTCGCTAGATTTACTCATCTAGCGACGGAATTTTGAATCCTAGCGACGGATTCAAAATTCCGTCGCTAAAAATATCCCGCTCAATTTTTAGAAACAAAATAAATCCGGGAATAATGCTCTAGCGACGGATATAGCGACGGATTTTATTTTGCTTCTTAAAAAATGCGAGCCAATTTTTTGACGAAAATCCATCGCAAGTTTATGCGCCAAAACTTACCGCTAAAATTAGCTACGGATTTACGAAAAAAAATTTCCATCGCTAACTTCCGTCGCTAAACCGTCGCTATTTTTCAATTTTTTAAAAATAAGAAGATCCGTCGCTAAGCCATCGCTATTCCATCGTTAAATTAGCAACGGAATGAATCTGTCGCTAAATCCATCGTTATTTCTGCGTTTTTTTGTAGTGTCCCCTTTTATAGTGTAGGAACTCCATAAATTTTGCTCAATTAGTGTCATGATGTCCACTACTTTCACGTAGGAATTAGTAGTGGCAAATTTCAACCACAAATGTTTGAGATAAATCAGCCTCATTCCTTTGATCAGCATTTAACTCCTTAAACATAGCTAGCTTCACCAATAATTAATATGGACTTCACACATAAACTAACATATGCCAATTACATGATTAAATTATATTAAGATATTAATTTTATACTAACAATCTCCCCCATTGGCATATGTTGATCAAAACACCCTTACTCACTCCAACAGATATCTCACTCAAAATAAGTCACCCCAAATATGTACAATCTCTCCCTAAACATGTGGGCCAACATATAATAACAATCAAATCTCCCCCTAAATTTGCGACACTCTCTACCCCCCCCCCCCCC
>NC_044917.1:24817496-24846831 GCF_003576645.1 Ipomoea triloba
CCCCCCCCCCCTTTGAGAAATATTTTCCAAAGGCATCACTCTCATATGATAGTAGAAATGAACAAAGCAAGTAAACACAATAAAGAGAACCTGCAAAGTAAGATGCAGAGATAATCTGATAGAAGAATGCTATGTATAGGGAAGGTAGGGAACAAGCAGAGTGTATGGGTGATGTTTCAAGTCTAAGCACACTAGATAGCTTTCACACTGGGCTCTTCTCGGGTTATTTGAAACCATATTAAGCACCAGGTAGCCCTCTTCCAGGTCACCAAGAATTACTTACTCTAGAAAGCTTTCACACCGGGCTGTTCTAGGATTCTTTTGAACCGTAGCAGACACCGGGCAACCATATTCTAGGTAAAGAATATGCCAAGAATGCACATGATTAAGGATACACTAGAAAGCTTTCACTCCGGGCTGTTCTATGATTCGTTTGAACCGTAGCAGACATCAAGTAGCCATCTTCTAGGTGCATATGGGAAGAGGATAAATATGAGCATTTTTGTGTACAGGAGATGTATTAAAGAAGGAAAATAACCACAAACAAAATTCATAGTCCTCATTCTTCAAGAATAGATGTGAGTACATATTTTGTGAGATGAAATAGGACATAGTCTAGTTATTGAATAGGGAAGACGTGAGCTAAACAGAGGTACCAAAAGCATGCACTACCTTCAGATCTAAAGTATGCAAAACATACTATCCACATGTTATTCACAAAGAACTCTAATTGTTCTACTAGCAAGATTCAAGACTACTACCAAATGCAGAAAATTTACCAGTGAACTAGTTTTCAAAAAGCCACGGACTCATCAGATGAAGAAGCAACTTCACGATCTGGAGAGTCCCCATCATGAATGTTCTAGCGTAGTGTAGACAATAGTCCAGTGATCCGAGCCTTACGTGTAGATAGCATCTTTCGGTGATCATGAATCAAACGAAGCTCATTTTCCAAGAAAGCCACGGTGACAATCATTATTGCATGGACCATGGTCCACACAGTTGTGTGAACCATAAATAAAAGGTACATTATTTTTGTACTGAAGGTACATTATTTTAGGGTACATTATTTTTGTACTGAAGGTACATTATTTGATATATACTATCGAATAATGTACCTTCAGTACAAAAATAATGTATCTTCAGTACAAAAATAATGTACCTTTTATTTTTGGTCCACACAGCTGTGTGGACCATGGTCTATGCAATAATTTGCCACGCTCGTGGTGTCAACAGCTGATGATGGGCCAGCGTGATCATTTGGCCCAGCAAGATAATCAATGTGGGTGCCAGTAAGCAATCTGTGGTCGACTTTGATAAGTTTTGGTTCGGCCTCATAAAACTCATATGCGTCCTTCTCAAATCCCTGTATAACTAATAAACAATAGATTAAGTTAGGCAGTATCAAGTCTTTTCGACCCTTGTCCCCATTCCGAGCATCAATTACTTGATTAAACAACAGTTGCCCCAAATTGAACCGAATCCCACTGGCAATCTTGAACAGGAGAACAACCATAGCCCTTGGTACATAACCTTTCTGAGTCGTAGGCATCCAGTTAGAATATGCAATTTTGTGCAGATAGGCAAAAGTAGAGGTCAATTCAACAGCTTTAATCGTGTCTTTTTTTACCCATCTAATTTTGTACCACCCGTTAGCCTACGAGTGACTAAATCCATATCCTCAGTAAAATCATCATCATAGTCAAATGAACCAAAAAACTGATTAATAACCATAGGATTAAAGGCATACATGCGTCCCCTAACATAGGCTTGTCCAAATCTAATAAGTAGTAGGCATATATATATATATATATATATATATATATATATATATATATAATAATATGTATTAGTAGTATTGTATAAGTTATGTATGTGTAAAATCGTATGAGTAGATATATTCATTCTCTTAAAATTTATTTAATTAATTATTTTATTTATATATATGTGTGCCGTATAGAGTATGTATGTATATATGTATACTTTTAATTAGATTATAGATATTTACTAGAATTGCATGAAATTAGGAATTTTTGTGTTGGTGGTAGAAATTATAGGTATGCTAAGTGTGTATGCATATATATTACCTTATGTATGTACGTATTTTTCTACTATATATATATATGATAAGCGCCAAGAACAGTCAAGTTTAGGGTCATTTCTGGACAACATTATGTAGTTTCATCACCCATTTATGATCATCTTTCATGATTAAAGTCTCTATAATTAAGACCTAATTGACAAATTTAACTCAAAGGTTGTGTTTTGAGTCATTTCCGCAGGGTATAGCAAGGTCCTAGGCCAAAAAGGAAGCATCAAACGAAAAATTAATAAAGCAGGAGGCCACCACGAGGACAACACGCGTGATGATAGGCGTGGACTGTTTCCAGTGCGCAACCACGCCCCTCCACACACGCGTGGTGATGGCGTGGACGGTCCAGTTAGGGCAACCACGGGATTTCGACTTTTTGACAGCTATTTAAACCCCCTTTTCTCATTTTAAAGGGGGACTCTCCAACATTTTTCAGATCTGATTTTCTTTTCATTTCTTCCCCTTTGGGGAGGAAAAACAAACAGATTCCCACTAGAGTAGATTAGCTTTTCTTAGATTAGAAGATGAAGATAGATGAGATGATAGAAGAAGTAGATCACATGTTTATTTAGGTATAATACTCTTTTCCTAGAAAGATTGTTTCTTTAAATTATTGTTTTGTTTAATTTTGCTTTGTTGTTCTCTATTGTTCGAAATGCTTGAGTAGAGTAGCTTAGGAGTGTGTGTGCCCCATGTTAGGCCTTTGATTGATCCTTGAATTTTTCCTATGTTTATGGAAATGTGGAGTAAAATTGTAGTCTTGTGTTGATGATGTTTTTCATACTTTGCTTCTATTTTGGCCGGAATAGTTAGTGCACTAAGTGGACGTGAGGGTGTGCGTGGTAGCGGTCTCTCATGAGCCCAACTCATCTACATCCCTGCCCTTAGTCCGAAAGGACAAGGTCCGAGAGGAGTGGTAGGCAAGGTGTTTGATAAAATGCCTCAACCTAATGAGGATTGAGAGTGTGAGTGTGACGCCACTCGGTATGTATTTTCGTGCTATTTTGCGAACAAATTGCAAAAGAACTTTGTGTGGTATGTTTTGAAAGATTTCCACAGGATCAGAGGCTCAAATTAACCAAGGAAAGCGTAAACGATGAAAAGAAGAACCAATCCACACAGGGACACGCAAAGACCAAGACAAAAACAACAAAGTAAACGAAAATGGAGAAATTCTCGTCCACAAGCATCACCACGCGTGCTGACGACGTGGACAGAGCTGAAAATTATACCTACTCTTCTACTTCTCCAGATCAACCTCTTTCACCTAAAGATAACCAAATCACCCTCGAACAACGCCTAAATGATTTTATACGAGAAACGAGGGAGGAGAATGCTAAACTCAAGGAGACTATCACCAAAGAGATGCTGGGAGAAATTCAAGAGCTTCGCCACGAAACACTCTCACCGCTCCAGACTGTTGAGAGTACACTAGCAAAGATCATGGAAATGATCCAAGTTCAGGGAGAGACAGATGTGAATGCTGTGACGCTTAGGAGCGGGAGAGCACTTCCAGAAGTTGTTCCACCACCACCGCAACCTTTCCAAGTTGAAGAATCAAGAATGGAAGAGGATGAGACTTTCAACACAAGGCAAGCTGAACAAGCAATCGAAAACGAAATCAGAAGGGAAGAAACGCAACCACAACCTTCTCGAAAAGGGAAAGAAATCATGCGAGAGCCACCACCCGTGCCGAAAGCAAAGCTTCCATTTCCTCAAAGATTTCTCACTGACATCGACAACGCCTAGTATGATAAGTTCCTACAAATGCTACGCCAACTACACATTGGCATGCCATTTATTGATGCGTTAGGAGAAATGCCGAGGTATGCTAAATTTCTTAAGGACCTTCTATCTAATAAGAGAAAGCTAGTTGAATCAGCTACTATAGTACTAGGAGAAGAATGCTCGGCTATATTACACAAAAGTGTGCCCGGAAGTTAAAAGATCCGGGAAGTTTCACTATCTCATGTAATATAGGGGGGACAACCTTCAATAGAGCCTTGGCTGATCTAAGTGCTAGCATTAATCTGATGCCTTTTGCGTTATATCGAAAATTGAATTTAGTAACTCTTAATCCTACCCGCATGTGTATTCAATTAGCTGACCGATCCACCAAATACCCCAGAGGTATCGTGGAAGACGTTTTGGTCCGAGTCGATAAATTCATTTTTCCAGTGGACTTTGTGATCTTAGACATGGACCCGGATGTGGAGATCCCTCTCATCTTGGGTAGACCCTTTTTAGCAACTGCTAGAGCTTTGATAGACGTAGGGGAAGAAAAACTTGTTATCCGAGTGGGTGACGAGTCTGCCAGCTTCGACGTAACCAAAATCATGAAATATCCTCTAGAGGGGGATGAATGCTTTTTGTCGACTACGTGCATGATGAGATTGATTATTTATGCGAATTACCCAAAGCCAAGAGGCATGATTTTAATTGGGAATGTCCCACAGGGGCAAAAGATTGTAATGAAAATACTTTTGAGCATGAGTTGAACACTTTACATATTGCTTTACACCGAGAGGTTGATCGTTTTAACTTGATTGATGATGCTTGTGACTCTAAATTCGTTGAAAATATGAATTGTATTGGTGAAGTTTCGGAGGATATGGATGGAGACAACGGGGATTAATTCGATGAATTTGAGGGGGAAGTAGATGGTGGAAATGAGAAAAGAAAGGAGGAGGATGAGATAATATAGGAAGGTGAACTGAAACAATTGCCTACACACCTTGAGTATGCTTACCTAGGATCAAGAAAAGAGTTGCCAGTTGTTATTGCAACAGATCTTTCGGATAAACAAAAGGAACAACTGATAACAGTGCTGAAGAAAAACAAAGAAGCAATCGGATGGAGGATGACTGATTTGAAGGGGATTAATCCGGCCATTTGCACACATAAAATTCTGTTGGAAGAAGGGTCGAAACCTGTAGCACAACCGCAGCGACGACTTAATCCGAACACATTTGAAGTAGTGAAAAACGAAGTAATCAAACTTATGGACGTTGGGATGATTTACCCTATTTTGGACAGCACTTGGGTTAGTCCAACTCATGTAGTGCCCAAGAAAGGAGGAATCACAGTCACTGAGAACGACAACAAGGAATTGATCCCTACTAGAAAAATAACTGGATGGAGAGGCTGTATCGATTACAGAAAGCTCAACGAAGCTACTCGTAAAGACCATTTCCCTCTACCCTTTATAGATCAGATGATTGAGAAAGTTAGCGGATTTGGCTACTACTGTTTCTTGAACGGAATGAGCGGATATTTCCAAATTCCAGTAGCTTTGGAGGATCAAGAGAAAACAACATTCACTTGTCCATTTGGTACGTTTGCTTACAGGAGGATGCCGTTTGGTCTCTGTAACGCACCTGCTACCTTCATGCGCTGCATGTTGGCTATTTTTGAAGATTTCATCGGCGATTTTATGGAGGTATTCATGGATGACTTCACAATTTTTGGAGAAACTTTCGAAGAGTACCTCAGAAATCTAGAAAAGGTGTTAGAACGGTGTCAACAGATGAACTTGGCATTATCGTGGGAAAAATGTTATTATATGGTCAAGGAAGAAATTTTGCTCCGGCATAAAATTTCGAAAAAGGGAATCGAGGTAGGCAGAACTAAAACAGCGATTATTGAAACCCTGCCACCACCGCACAACGTGACATCCTTGAGGAGTTTCTTAGGACATGTTGGATTCTATAGACGCTTTATAAATGACTTCTCGAAAATTGCAAGACCATTGACCAGATTGTTGGAAAAAGATGTTGTATTTGAATTGAATGAGGAAGCTATGAAAGCGTTCCAAGGTCTAAAGAACGCCATGGTACATACTCCAATTCTCGTAGGACCCAAATGGGATCAACCTTTTGAGCTGATGTGTGACGCAAGTAATTTTGCAGTTGGAGTTGTGCTAGGGCAGAAGAATGACAAGAAATTTCAACCTATTTCCTACGCTAGTCGAATGCTGACAAAGCCTCAACAAGCCTACACCACAACCAAAAAGGAATTGTTTGCAATAGTGTTTGCATTAGATAAATTCAGATCGTATCTCTTGATGTCAAAGGTCATAATTCATACTGATCATGCGGTTATCAGATTTCTTATGTCTAAACCCGAAGCAAAACCAAGACCGATTAGATGGATTTTGTTGTTACAAGAATTTGACGTAACTATTGTGGACCGGAAAGGAGCTGAAAATAGTGCAGCCGATCATTTGTCCAGATTAGAAAATGAAGAGGGACAAGATACGACTGGAGATGTAAATGAATATTTTCCTGAAGAGAAATTGATGGGCCTCTATCTCACGCCTTGGTATGCCGATCTAGCCAACTACCTCGTAGGGGGTGAATTACCAGAATTTTTGGATACACACGCTAGGAGGAAATTAAAAGCAGAATCTCGATTTTATTTCTGGGACGAGCCATACCTCTTTAAAGTGTGCGCTGACCAAATAATCTGACGCTGTGTAACAGAGGCTGAAGGACATGAAATCTTGGGAGAATGCCACGGAATGGGCCATCACTCGGCAAATAGAACTGCTAGGAGAGTACTTGAAGCAGGATTCTATTGGCCCTCAATATTTCGGGATGCTCAGATCTGCGTAAGGAATTGTGACAGATGTCAACGGACTGGGAACATTACTGGGCGCGATGAGATGCCGCAGAATTACATATTGGCATGCGAGATTTTTGATATATGGGGATTAGATTTTGCAGGACCTTTCTCGGACTCTAAAGGCTTCAAATACATCCTCATCACAGTTGATTATGGATCAAAGTGGGTCAAAGCGGAAGCAGTTCGAAATAATGATGCCAGGAGCGTGACGAGATTTCTAAAAAAGTTATTCACAAGGTTCGGAGTCCCACGGATTGTCATTAGCGATAGAGGAACACATTTTCGAAATGTGCCAATGCGCAGATTACTTCAAAAGCAAGGCATACAACATCGGGGAGGAGTTCCATATCACCCACAAACTACCGGGCAAGTGGAGAATGCAAATAGAGACATCAAGGCTATATTGGAAAAGACAGTCGCTAAGCATAGGAAGGATTGGGTTGACAAGCTTAACGACGCTTTATGGGCTTTTCAAACAGCGTACAAGACACCGATAGGGACTACTCCATACAGACTTGTGTATGGCAAAGCATGCCACCATCCAGTAGAAATCGAACATAAAGCGTACTGGGCCATTAAAAAGCTTAATCAAGATCTAACCATGGCTGGACAAGAGAGGATGTTTGAACTAAATGAGTTGGAAGAATGGCGTTTGCTTGCTTACGAGACATCCAGATCTTACAAAGAACGATCAAAGCTTTATCATGACATGCACATCAAGAAGAACAAAGAATTTAACGAAGGGGACAGAATACTGTTATTTAATTCCAGATTGAGACTATTTCCTGGCAAACTTAAATCAAGATGGACAGGGCCATATGTTATTACAAAAGGTTTTCCTTATGGTACCTTGGAGATTACGCATCCCGAGAAAGAAAGTTTCAAAGTAAATGGACATCAAGTGAAGAAGTACTATGGAATGGAAAACATGCAAGGAGTAGTCCAATGTTGTAGGCTGGAACCTTGGGATGCTGAGTAACAAGATCATCAAATCATCCTCGTCGGGCTAAAGACGTTAAACGTAGCGCTGATCGGGAGGCAACCCGATATTTACCTTGCTTTACTGATATCTTTACTTTATTTTATCAAATAACCCTCCAAGTTGTGATTCCCCATTTCGTAGGTTCTATATTTCCATGCAGAACTGGTTGCGAGAACAAAGAGGATCATATATTCAAGCACTTGAAAGCTACATGGAAGTGGGATGCTTACTAGGTTTCCTACCTCTTATCCCTCGTCTATTTACACTGTGAACCTCATGTTATCATTTTAAAGTGTGGAAATATGCATGTTTTGTTTGCGTCCTTGTTTCATTATATTCTAAGTCAACATCGAGGACGATGTTTGGTCTAAACTGTGGAAAGAGCACGCTAAAAATGAAAATTTTTCTTAACAAGGTTCTATCTCATTGTTTGAAAAATAATCAAGCCACAAGCATGTGTTGTTATTCATTCTATCTTTGAAGAATGCTAAATCTGTGCCAAAAAGTTTTTCTCTTTGAATAACCTTGAAAGTACCCCTACTTTGACCTTTAAAATTTGAAAATTTGTGTGTTTGCGTGGTGTTCACCTCTTATTTTGTAAAGACCTTAGTGATGCTGTGAATTTAGTGGTGAGGGTACGTGAAGGTGGTAAAACGAAGAGTCAAGACTCCCCGAGTGTCGTGTCTCTCAAGGATGGCGAATGGGAACCGAATTAGTGTGTTGGCATTTGAGAGGTTGAAGGAAAAGAGTTACGGGATTTGCTAAGATTGGAGGTCATAAGTAGGAAGGTTTGAAAGGTTAATAGTGGTTGTGTAAAAGAAATGTAAAGACAGAGATCGGGGCCTTAGGCTTCTCTATGTGGACTATCTTTGTATGGTTTCGCGAGCTAGAGATGTGGAATAGACTAGGGAGTTCATGGCACATCACCAAGTGGCGTCACACTTGGACTCCCACATCCTCATATGGTTGGGGCATTTCATCGAACACCTTGTCTACCACTCCTCTCGGACCTTGTCCTTTCGAACTAAGGGCGGAGATGTGGGTGAGTTAGACTCATGAGTGGCCGCTATCGCGCACACACTCACTTCCTTTGGGTTTGCTACCTAATGTGGCCACACTTAGGCACAAAGCATCAATAAACATCATCCACACAAGATCATCATCCAACAATCAAAAAGCTCACATTTAATCTAGCAATTTATATCAAGCATCCACATAGATTAACCTTGGGGCCACCAATCCCCTTTCTAATCTACTCTAACATTCTAAAGAAACAAGAAAAAGAAAGGAAATCTCAAAGAAACAAGTATTAAATTAGGAAATGGAGAGAATAGTTATCACCCTTAGAAAGGGGATCTTTACAACCTTGTTCTTGAAATTCCAATCTTCCTCCTTGCCCTTGAAGCTAATCTAATCTAGGAGAAGAGGAATTTCCCCCAAAAGGGGAGAAAAACCCTAAGAAACCTAATCTAAAACTATTCTATGGCTGCTGGAATTTGATGGGAAATGCTCTGAAAAACCTATAAAGGCCATATATATAGCCTCCAAAATCTCTCCCTAATTATTTCCGCGCTGTGTCGCGTCCACGCGGCTCACACGCGTGTGAGCGTGCGTGGGAGCAAACCAGTAAGCAACCACGCGTGCTCACACGCGTGTGAGCATGCGTGGTTTGCTTCTGCTGTCTTCTTCTATGTTGTAGCTCTCGACGATACGGTTCCAAAGCCACCTGCCTTGCCTCATTCGGACATTCCTAGCTCCGGTTACGTCCGTTTTACTGAAATGTCGCCGGAATGCCCTACGAAGTGCAAGAATTGTGCAAATTATATTGAAACACATACGGGAGGTGGTGGGTTCAAGCCTCAGTGGAGGCAATACTTACTCTTGTGTTTCAATAGGTTGAGAAAGTAGTTATGAACAGATACTGCATTGTAATAGAGTTAGTAGTATTCAAAAAAAACATATGATAAGTCCCTAGACCTATATGCAATGAAATCACCCTATCTTAGCATGTTTCTAGGCCTAATGGACATCTATTATAACATATTTCACACCTAGATGACCCCTAAAATACGGCTACTTTTGGCACTTATCACTTAGTTAAGGATCTCTCGAAGTGGGAGTGTGCAACCCCTAATTTTAGAAAGATAAGTTAAGCGAAGCCCAGAATTGAATAATCACATATAGAACATGGGGCAAAAGGAGAGCTTACTAGTGAGCATTGAGTGAAATATCCCTTATCCCAAAGTAAAAGGCACGAGGGGTTGTTTGGAGAAAGAGTAGAAAAGGCAAAAAGGCCAATCCCCGAGATAAGAAAAGAGGAAAGCCATCTCGCTAGGTAGCGAGCAACCATAGTCTTCAAAATACATAAATGCTCTATCTGGAGTCGGTACCTCACATAAAACGGTCCTAGGAGATGAGAAAATTGAGATGAGGTGAGCCGCTTCGCTAGGGTTCAAGCACCCATTGCACTGTCTTCGAAAAAGCATGGAGCTCCATGTGAGGTCGGGTCGCTTGATGACATTACACTAGGAAGTGAGAAGAATGAGTGACCTCCCAAGCCACTGGCGGAGAGCGGCCCATGTATCTATCCTCACTTACTTTCACGTTGGGCTTTGGCGATAAGGGAGGCCGATTGATTAGGTTTTGTACATCGTTCCCACTAGGGGGCTCAGCTTAAGGCCTTCGCACAATAAGAGGTGAATAAAATTTTGGATTGCATGCTTGATATTGTGAGAACTGCTTACTTATCCAAACTGTGACCAACAGGGGTTTTACTTTGTTTGAATATTCATAGCAGTGTATGACACATTTTTATCATTCCTTGAAGATATTGTGAAGGATTTCACATCTCCTGGCAGATTCTGTTTTGAACAAATATTAATCATCAGGTTGAGCACATCTTTAGCTTAGATATTTTTGGCATCTAAATGAGAAGGCTTTGAGCATATAATTTGCTCGTGGACGAGCAATCTAAAGTGTAGAAACTTTGATAGACGCCAAAAGTACCTAATTATCTAGAATTAATTAAGTTGGTTTCTTGCCAAAACAACGTTTGAAGGGTGCAGCTATATATTTTCGTGCTAGTTTGCTAACAAATTGCAAAAGAACTTTGTGTGGTATGTTTTGAAAGATTTCCACAGGATTAGAGGCTGAAATCAACCAAGGAAAGCGTAAACGATGAAGAGAAGAACCAATCCACACAGGGACACGCAAAGACCAAGCCAAAAACAACAAAGGAAACAAAAACGGAGAAATTCTCGTCCACAAGCATCACCACGCGTGTGAGCGTGCGTGGAATTATTCCAGTAAGCATCCACGCCTGCCCACACGCGTGTGGAATGGCGTGGACGGGCACCAGAACCCTGCGTAATATTTTAGTATTTAAGGGACATTTCAGCTAGGAGGAGGGGTCTTTTGTCAAATTTTCACTTCTCATTTTTAGATTAGGGTTAGATAGGATTAGTGAGAGGAGGAAGAACTCCTTGGAGAATAGAAACTTGGATCTCCATAGCCTTGGAATCCTTTCGGGTAAACTCTTTCATTGCTATTTGACTTCTTTTTGAGTTTCTTTTTTGCACTTTCATTTTTCCTAAAGATATTTGATTTTTACTTTGATCTTGTAAATATGCTTTGTTATTTGAATGAAATGATGTTATTGAAGCCTATGAAGGGCTAGTTCTTAGGATAGGGGCTAGGAAGGATGGAGATTTTGTGTTCAGAATCTGAGATTGTTATATGAGTTTGATTTCCTTGAGATTGTTGAAATTGCGTGTATGTTTTGGATGAACTTGTTGGATCGAGGGCCCCGATCTCTTCAAGAGTATAGGATCATCCCTTTGGCGAGATATCGCAAGGGGATGGGGCCCACTACCCGCATCTCCCGCTCTCAATCTGAGAAGATGAGATCCGGAGGGAACTTGTAGACAAAGTGTTTGTCAAAATTCCCCAACCGACTAAGGATTGGGAGCTTGAGTGTGACGCCACTCAGGACATTGTTCCAAGCTCCTTCAATCATATATCCATGGAAATCGAATCTCTTACGTATGCGTTGAACCAATCTCCATGACGTTCTAGCCCCCATCCGCCTTTTATTCACATTTACTTCTTAAATCTACTCAACCTTTGCACTCTCACTACTTTACTTCATCAAACTCTACATTTTCTTCTTTAGTGTTCTCTAAACAATACAAGATAGGAAACCTACATTCTCCAATTTGCCATCCGCGAGAGACACGACACTCGGGGAGTTCAAGACTCTTCGTTTTATCACACTCCATATCACCTACACCTCACCACATATAATTCACAACATCAACATCCTAGCCAATTTCCAACCAAAACGCCAAAGCCCCTTTACGTAAAAATAAGTGAGGGCAGGGACATGGACCGCTTATCGCCATGGCTTGCGAGATCACTCTATTTTCTCAGCCCCCTCGGATCTCATTTTCGGGCGACCCGACTTCACATGGATCTCCATGCTTTTTCGAAGGTCAGTGCAATGGGTGCCCGAATCCAAGCGGGGTGGCTCACCTCCTCTCAATTTTCTCATCTTCTAGAATCTCTTTGGGACAACCGACTTCACGTGGATTTCCACGCTTTTTCGAAGATGGTGCAATGGTTGCCCCATATTCTAGCAAGATGGCTCACCTCTTGTTTTATCTCAGGGAGTGACCATATTGAAGCGTTAAATCTCAAAACTTTCACCGTATCTACCCCCATGCCTTTTACTTGGGATTAGGGGATTTTTCACTCAAAGCTCACTTTAAGCCTCTCCTTTTTGCCCCATGCCCTGCTAAGATTAGTTCAATTTCCAGGCTTCGCAATTTTTATCTTTCTAAAACTCAGGGGGTACACACTCCCACTTCGAGAGATCTTTGACTGAGGTCCAAACAAAATACAAGGTGAAGAACATGCAAGCACACATAAAAAATTTTCAATTTTGGGTCAAATTGTGCAAATTGGTGCAAAGTGTAACTTCCAAAGCATATTTAAGACATTCGTATTTGGCACAAGGTTAGGAGTCCTCCTAGATAGTATTGGAAATAACACGCCCTCTAGTTCCTATACCTTATCACTCAGTCAATCAACTATTTCAAGAAACATATATCATTTCCACACTTAAAAGTGAACATCGTCCTCGATGTTTCCATGAGGAACGGAGGAAAAAAGATTAGGGTCTTAAAAGATTGTACACTAAGGCATCTTTCCACACTTAAAAAGTGTGCTCTGGGCTTCAAATAATTTTTCTAAAACTATTATACCCATTATAACAAAATCATGCAACTCATACTCTGTGAACCAAGACAAATTTGCTCATAAAAAAATTGGAAGAAAAGTTAGAATCATATACCATGCAGTGCGTCTCTACAACCTTATCTTCAGCTTGCTGCCCATCTATTTCTTTAAGATTGTCGGCTCGATGGTCTCTTCTTTCCTTAAGCAATTTAAAAGTAAATCTATGCCTCCTAAATGTTTATCTTGCATCTGTTAGCTTAAACGGCTGCGTAGAAATAAACTTAAAGCAACTAAAAGGAACAAAATAATAATCGTAAAAAAAATAAAAAAAATAAAGGATAATGTTGGGATTTTTGGCACGGCCAGACCTTGGAGACTTATAAAAATTGGATGAAAAAGAGAATAATGCACAAAAATTTGTCAGGACCTATCCACGCAGACTTACACGCGTGTAGGTCCTCATGGATCAGCACTGGAAAGGTTCCACGCGTGTGGGCAACGTGGATGATAAGCACCAAGGATAGCACTTAAAAGGGGTCTTTATTAGATTAAAATCACATCGTTTTGGCATCCAATTACAACAATCACATGCATTCCAGCTCAAATGCGATTAGTTTCCTCTAACAACATTTCTAGAAAGAGTTTTGAAGCATTTTACAGGTTGGAAAGGTATTTGAAGCTAAAATGGAGCAAAAAGATGAACAAGCCAACATGCAGTAACGCCCCACGCCGCCTCACACGCGTGTGGATGGGCGTGGAATCATTCCAGAGAGCCCCCACGCCACTCACACGCGTGTGAGCAAGCGTGGTCGGGCCAAGGGTTATTTTGGGAAATTTGTTCCTTTTCTTTGCCACCTATATAAATCCCTTTTGTCCCAAAACCTAGGGAGGAGGAGGATCAGAAAATTGGAGAGTAGTATAGATCTAGAGGGTTTTCTCCCCTCTTTGGGGGAAAATTCCTTCCATTCATAGATAGATAGAATAGATAGAATAGATTAAGGGCAAGAAGAAAGGTTGAGATTCAAAATCAAGGTTGTAAGATCTCCTTTTCCAAGGGGTGGTAACCATTCTCTTTAATTTCTAATTCAATACTTGTTTCTTTGAATTCCCTTTTTCCTTTCTTGTTTCTTATTATGTTAGAGTAGATTATATAGGGGATTGGTGGCCCCATGGTAGAGCTATGTGGATGTTTAATATTATCGTTATAATTTGTGAATTGCTTGCTTGATGGATGTTGAACTTGTGTGGATGATGTTCTTTAAGCTTTGTGCCTTTTGTGGCCACATTAGGTAGAAAACCCAAAGAAAGTGAGTGTGCGCGCGATAGCGGCCACTCACGAGTCTCACTCACCCACATCTACGCTCTTAGTTCGAAAGAACAAGATCAGAGAGGAGTGGTAGACAAAGTGTTCGATGAAATGCCCCAACCGAATGAGGATGTGGGAGTCCAAAGTGTGACGCCACTTGGTAGTGTGCCATGAACTCCCTAGTCTATTCCACGACTTGCATTCATAAAACCATCCAAAGATAAACCACATAGAAAAGCCTAAAGCCCCAATCTCCACTTCACTTTTCTTTACTTTACACAACCTTTTATCAACCTTCCCCTCATACCTATGAAACCAACTCCTAGCCATTTTAGTAACTCTTTCCCTTCAACTTCTTGGATGCCATCACACCCATTCGATTCCCGTTCGCCATCCTTGAGAGACACGACACTCGGGGAGTCTTGACTCTTCGTTTTATCACCTTCCACCTTCACTTTAACTCACCCCATACAATCAAACCCACGTCAAAATGGCGCCGTTGCCGGGGATGGCAAACGGTTTCGAATAGCGTTGACATCTTAGAAGTAGAATTTTAAGAGTTCTTGAATTGTTTTCTTTTTGTTTATTTTGTTTTCTTATTTTTGTTGTTTGTTTGAGAAGTGAGCTTAAATTACCTTGTATATCTTGTGCTCACTTGCAACTACTTTTAGTTGCAAATATTGTTGTTTGTTAAGCTTTGCACAGGAAATTTCCTTCATCAAATCATTTGAAGCTTACAAACTTGTGCTAAAATGAATACCCATGATCACCCACATCATGGCGGACAATCCTATAGAAATCCTCTACCCCAACCATATCCCTATTACCCCCATCCTACCTATACTTACCCTCCACCCACATACCACCACCCACCTCCATACCCTTACCCATTTCCACACCACCACTTACCACCTCCATATCACTATCCATTTCATACATACAATCATTATCCACACCCATACGAAACACCACCTCCACCTTTCCAAGAAAATTACCCTCCACAATACCCCAAATTTCAACCTTTCCAAGAAAATTACCCTCCACAATACCCCAAATTTCAAGAAATTGACTCGTTAAGCTCCACACAATACCCCAAATTTCAAGAAATTGACTCGTTAAGCTCCAAAGAAATATCCCAAAACATAGAGAGTAAGCTTGTGCAAATGATGAAACAACTCGACCCAAGCTATGCTCACGAGTCAAATTCCCACCTAAACACCTACTACCCACCTCCATCAAAAATTCGTCTAGAAAACAATACTACCCATTCCTTTGAAACATCACCCTCTTTCTCATATGATACCCGTACCAATCCTTGTAACTCTATCCCACCGGCCAAGGATGAAATTGAAATCCTAAAAGCGAAAATTGACGAATTCACGAGGATGGCCAAGGAGGATACGTCTAAATTAAAGGCCGAAATCAAGAGCGAACTAAAGGACTATCTCGCTACCCTCCGGGAGGAAGGACTTCCATTAGAAGAGGTTGAAACGAAGATGTTATCCATGATGGAGGAGCTCATGAAAATCAATGGATCCCGAGCCAACTCCACCATCATAGATGACATCCCCACTCTGGAAGCCCAATCAAGGATTGTACAAGAGGTCGAAAACGAGCAAAATGGTAAGAAAGAGGAGAGTTTTGGAGAAATAGAGGATTGTTATGCCCCGGTGCTTGAAGAAGTTCCAATCTCCGAATTGGAAAATCAAGAGGAGGTAGAGATGGAGAGTGAGGATGAGGACATTGAGCTAGTGTGGGAAGACGAAGAGCCAAAATGTGGTAAAATTCTTAATCCTTCTTGCATTAATATTCTCGAAAATCCTTGTGCTCTTTTTGAAAACACCCTTGACACTTGTATGGATGACTCCCTTTGCATTAATATTTCCATTACATGCGATTATGATTGCTTTAAATTTCGGGAGGATGATTCCATTGAAAGTTTTGATATATTGATTGATAATTGTAAGGATTCTATCTTATTTGCTAATGATTATGATTGCTTCAACTTTTCGGAACATGAATCCTTTGTCTTGGGTGAGAATGAGTTGATGAGTGAGGGGGATGATGCTTCGTTCTACTCTTGTGAGAGTGAGAGTGATTTTTGGGAAGATGAGAGAAAGGAGTGTGAGGAAGAGATGGTGGGAAATGATAGGACTTTCACGTTTGATCTTATGAAAAGAGTTGAGTGGAGAAAGTTGACCACACTCAAGATTGAAGAAGGGAGTGAGGAGATATGGTTAGAAACAAAGGAAAAAATCTTTAGGGGGAAAGAGAGAAAAAAAGAAAGGAAGTAGACACCATCCTAGAAGAATTAAAGAGGGTGTTTGATGCCAAAATTTTTCCAAACATATATGTTGTTCTTCCTTTATTTATGTGGGTATTCAAGGATATTTCCCACCTTGGAACATTCCTTGAAGCAAAAGTTCACGGGACGCTAGGTAAGGTCCCGAAGTCTGTGTGCCTTGAAGGATAGGCCACACTATGTTTGGCCAGGAGACATAAAACCATGGCGCACTTGGGAGGCAGTCCCAATGTTATCTTACTTTTTCTCAAAATTATTCTTAATTTCTATAGTATGTTTTACTTAGTTTTATTTCAATAATATTTCTATAACCTCGGTGGAGCTAACAAGTACAGATTCAACACCCGAGAGTTATAAATCGCCCGCGATCATTTCACAAATATCATCGCTAGCCAAGGAAGAAAGGGAAATCGAGGTAGGCTTTTGCACAAACACGCCTCCACGCCACCACCATGCGTGTGAGCAGGCGTGGGAATAAACCAGAGAGCTCCCACGCTTACCACCACGCGTGGTAGCGTGCGTGGACGGGCACCAGATTTTTCGCGGATTTTCGCGCGAAGTGGTTTAAAACCCTTTCCTTGCTTCATTTCTTCCCCACCACGAGCAAGAACTCTCCCAAGCTGAAAATATACACTTTCTAAGCATTTCCTTCCAAGTCTCTCAACTTTTCTCAAAGATTCTAAGTCATTTCTAAGGTATGAACACACTTTTCTTTCCTATTACTTGTTTAATGAAGAACTTGTTCTATTTTGAAGAATATATCTATGTGTTTTTCTTGTATGACATTTTCTTGAGGTATATTGTTGTGAGATGACTTGATAGACTTATATTGAGCCTACATTGCTTCTATAGACTAGAAATTTCATGATTTAACATCTCTTTGTGACTAGATCTTGAAATTGCTTGATTTGAGTATTTTCTTGTCATGATGAGATCCTTGTTGATACAGTGAGCATGGTGGGTAAAGTTTGCAACTTTCCTATTCTATAGGCACTACATTGCTATATTCTACTAGTTAGATGGTCCAATTTTAACTTTCATGAAACTTCCATTTTTCAACCTTGAGCTAGTCTAGAGGTAGAAGATGAAGTTGACCATATGTTGACCTTTTGACTATGAAATGAGTATGGAATGGTATGAGCTAGTTCTTGCATGTAAAGGATAGGATTGTTGATGAATATCAAAATGTTGGTTGCATGCATTGAATTCTTATGATTTCTCTTTAAGATATGTGCAATATTGTTCATAGTCAATATTTAAGTTTGGCAAGTGTTTTTCCTTGTGTTGCTTTGATTACCTATGATATAGGAAAAGATGTCTTCGCCATATGACCTTGCACAACAGATTGCTCAAAGGCTCCAGAGAGGGAAAGCTCCTGTAGGTGAAAACAATGCCAGGGACGCTAACAATCGTTACATAGAAGTGCCTACCGGAACTCAAATTCTGCTGATGACCGCTACCATGCTGGGTCGGTATAGGCAATTGTTAAACTACCCTATTGTGCAATGGAGGTATGTGGATTTGAGAGCATTGGAGGACTATGAGTGCAAATATGGACTGGAGAGGTTGATTTCAGAGCCATATTGGAACAACCTGCTAAGCTAGAGACAGGATACTTTTATCCCTCTAGTGCATGAGTTTATCTCAAGCCTGAAAGTTGATGGAATGGCTGGAGATCTCTACAGCCCCACCATTCAGTTTAGACTCTTCAACCAGGACTATAATATATCGGCCAACCAATTGGGAGTTCTCCTTGGGTTCTACAATGAGGAAGATCAGTCGAAGCACTGGTACAGGAGACTGAGGCATGATTTTGGAGACAGAGATATACCAAGAACATATTGGTCGAAAATTGCAAGACAAGGAGTCGATTGGGAGGGGTCAAGAGTAAGAGTCTCTCAGATTGTAAGGGAGGATTTAAAGGTTTTGTGGAAAGTCATCGCTCATTCTTGGGAAGGAAGACATGAGACTTATGACCGAGTCTCAAAGGCGGAACTGTTTATGCTTTGGAGTATGGACACCGGGAACTCGGTGAACATGAGCGCAATTTGTAGAAATTTGCTTGTCGCACAACAGCAAGAGTCAGCCAGGGCAATCTTCATAGGCCCCTTGGTGACAAGGCTATGCGTCTCCTTGGGTAATCAAATGAAAATGAATTGGTTCGAACATCGACTCCCAGGAGCGCATGTAGTCCCTTTATCTCCCGCGGACATTGCGAAACTCCACCTGAGACAGTTGGCGCGAACAAGAGTGGATGAGAAGATGGCGGATGATCACGTTATCACGCCCACGACATCCCCAGGATTCACTCCTTCTCCGATGTCATTCAACTCCCCGTCTCTTTCGGAAATGTACTCGCCATTGGATTCTTCAATGTATTCGCCACCACCAAGAGAGCCCGGACCGTCCGTACCTCCACCACAACCTGAAGAGCAAGACCCCAACTCCTCTACCTTCAAAATTCCAAGCTGGTTCAACCCAGTCACTGATTGGAGATCCCTCCAAAATTTCCAATACCAATTGCACTTGGAGCAAATGCAAAAGTTGGATGAAATTTCGAGAGAGATCAAGGAAAGCAAGAGAGCATAAAGAAAAGAAGAAACTAAAGAAGAAGGAAAAGACAAAATCCTGATGATGATGACTTGTGATCTGCTAACTCTGAACAATTGATTGTGGACAATCTCTTTACTTTTGTTTATATTTCTAGCTATATTTCTGTTTATATTTCGTCTAGCCAAAGACGTTAAACGTGGCGCTTATGGGAGGCAACCCACAAATAAAAGAAGAAAGGACCACTCCACCAACAACAATGAAAGACCGATCTTGAAAGGGCAAATTCAGATTGCAAAACTTTTCTAAGGATACAAATTGTAAGTATTTCTTTTTCAATGCCCTATTTTGATTAAGCTTTATTTTCTAGAATCGCAAATGAAGAGCTGCATGAAATTGTTGTGATAGATGTATTCTGTTTGATTAGAACTGTTTAGCCCAGTTCACACTTTTAAGTGTGGAAAGGGGCGTGAGTAGAACCCTTAGACATATATCCTTTTTCCTCCGTTCCTTATGGAAACATCGAGGACGATGTTTATTTCTAAGTGTGGAAAGGGTGTATGCTTCTTGAAGCAGTTAAGTGATTAAGTGATAAGGTATAGGAACCTAGAGGGTGTGTTATTGTCAATACTATCTAGGAGGGCTCCTAACCTTGCGCCAAGAATTGGATGTCTTAAATATGCTTTGAAAGATTGCACACTTTGCACCAATTTGACCTAAAAATTGAAAATTTTTATGTGTGCTTGCATGCTTTCACCTTGTATTTTGTTTGGACCTTAGTCAAGGATCACTCGAAGTGGGAGTGTAAACCCCTTGAGTTTTAGAAAGATAAGAATTGCGAAGCCCGGAAATGGAACTAATCTTAGCAGGACATGGGGCAAAAGGAGAGCCTAAGTGAGCTTTGAGTGAAAACAATCCCTAATCCCTAGAAAAAGGCATGAGGGGTCGATATGGTGAAGCGTAAATAAAGGCTTTAAAAAGGGCCACTCCCAGAGATAAAAGTTGAGGGAAGCCTTCTCGCTAGGAAGTGTTCAACCATAGTCTTCGAATGCTATATTTGGAGTCGGTTGTCCACTTTAAAATGTTCCTAGGAGAAGAGAAAATTGAGAGGAGGTGAGCCGCCTCGCTAGGATTCGGGCACCCATTGCACTGACCTTCGAAAAAGCATGGATCTCCATGTGAAGTCGGGCAGCCCGATGACGTTATCCTTAGGAGGTGAGAAAATAGAGTGATCGCCCAAGCCATGGCGATGAGCGGTCCATGTCCCTGCCTCACTTATTTTAATGTAAAGGGGCTTTGGCGTTAGGTGGAAATTGGCTAGGGGGTGAGCATCGTTCCCACTAGTCGGATCGGCTGGAGGCCCCTAGAAAATACAAGGTGAAACCATTTTGCCTTTTGCATGCTTGAAGGTGTGAACAAAAACTTTTTTATGTTATATCTCCTGAGACTTAACTTCCTTAGCATATTTCTTACATTTGGTTGGCACAAGTTTAGCAGTCTTGGTAGATAGTGTAGGGGATTTCACCCGCTCAACTCCGAACACCTACACATCACATGATTGGTTAACCGTGAAAGAAAGAACTATCCTTGGTACTTACATGATTAGGGCTTAGAAAAGTATGCTTGCTTGAGGACAAGCAAGGTTTAAGTCTGGAAACTTTGATAAGCACCAAGGATAGCACTTAAAAGGGGTCTTTATTAGATTAAAATCACATCGTTTTGGCATCCAATTACAACAATCACATGCATTCCAGCTCAAATGCGATCAGTTTCCGCTAACAACATTTCTAGAAAGAGTTTTGAAGCATTTTACAGGTTGGAAAGGTATTTGAAGCTAAAATGGAGCAAAAAGATGAACAAGCCAACATGCAGTAACGCCCCACGCCGCCTCACACGCGTGTGGATGGGCGTGGAATCATTCCAGAGAGCCCCCACGCCACTCACACGCGTGTGAGCAAGCGTGGTCGGGCCAAGGGTTATTTTGGGAAATTTGTTCCTTTTCTTTGCCACCTATATAAATCCCTTTTGTCCCAAAACCTAGGGAGGAGGAGGATCAGAAAATTGGAGAGTAGTATAGATCTAGAGGGTTTTCTCCCCTCATTGGGGGAAAATTCCTTCCATTCATAGATAGATAGAATAGATTAAGGGCAAGAAGGAAGGTTGTGTTAGGAACATCATGTAATAGGTTTTGATGATACCAACTGTTAAGTAGAAATCCCCAAGTCTCGACACATAGGCAAAACGTTGTAAGTTCGACAAGTAAACCAAGAGCGAAAATACAACCGGGCAACTTTGAGCTCAACTCGGAAAATATTTAAGCTTAAGGTAAACTTGTTTGAACATCTTAGAAGTCTCGTGTTGTAATTTCATAGATAGAACAGAAGAAGGCACGGGACAACACTGGAGGAATAAGGGTCTGCGAGACATCAACTAAGTCTCGAGACATAAGCAGAGTTCGAGAGATAGGATCTCTCGATACAACAATCCAGTTCGAGACATAAGCAGAGTTCGAGAGATAGATCTCTCGATACACGGGGACGAGACATCATCTTTTGGTCTCGATAGTCTGACACTTCTCCAAAAGGCTGAATGACGGTCAGGAAGCATGGATGAAGTTTGGAGAAGAAGAATATCATGGAGATAAAATATTAAGGAGGTGCCAAAAGTGGACGCCACGTCAGAACTCCACAACAAACGGATAGAAGGTGCACCAATTCAAAGTCGGTCTTATTCCCTAAAACGAGGATCAATGGGAATTTAAAAAGAGTAACTTTTACCAAAAGTAGCAAGTGGAGCATGAACTCAAGAAAGTGGATTATGGAATATCCACTATCAAACAAAAGGTTCAAGTTACAAGACCACCACTCCATGAAGAATGCTGAAAAGATGCAAGTCCCATACACACATGGGAGACAAATTTCAAACGGAATAATTTTCCCTCCAACGGAATTATTCCTCAACTCTCATATAAAAAGGACGTGAAGACACAAAGCGAAATAAGGGTTACAAAGTTGGAAAATTCGAAAGAGGTGTCTGATTCAAACGTTCAAGTGCAAGTGCTAAATTTAGAATATCATCCTGATATTCAAAAACAGCGAGAAAACACATCTTAGTGTTTGAGAGAGTTACATAGCTTAAACTGCTACACATCTAGAAGGTGACCGAAGCTGCTCTACATCAAAGTTTATTCAACGATAGCTTGTGGTCAGATTGGAGCTTGTTACATTCAACTGTGACAACCAAAAGTCCTTGCTTTGGATTAAGCAAGAGAGGCGGAGTAACCTGGCAGCTGTCTAGTGAAGATCCTGAGGCTTGAGGCGGGCTTGGTGATCAAAGCTCAAGTGCTCGATAGGTGGAGTAACAAGAAGCGGGGCGAAAAACCTGAGGCTTGAGGCGGGCTTCGTGATCAAAGCTCAAGCGCTCGATATTGTACTAAAAGGGAAGTTTTAGTGCAATCCTTCCAGGGAGTTTCTGGAAGAAGAGTGGACGTAGGCGGGTTGGCCGAACCACTTAAAAATCTCTCTCACATTTACTTTATGTTTTTATCTCTCGCTTATCTAACTCTCGAACTGCACTGCATATAACCGCACCTCTCGAACTAACTCAAACTCGTGCAAATTAATAGGGGATAATCTTTCCGCTGCGCATAAAACTTTGTCTTCATCTTGTGAGGTATCGGACCTAAACATCCTAAGTCCAATACACACGAGAGGTCGAAAAAGATTTGCAAAATCTTATACAAGTCTATTCCCCCCCCCCCCCTCTAGACTTGTACCCCATCCCCTTGGGACCAACAATTGGTATCAGAGCAAGTTCTCTGATCGATATAAACCTTTGTTTATATTGCCTAGAGATCCTTCTTTGAAAAATCTTTTGAAAATATTTTCAAAGCGCGAGATAATTTTTCAATATGGACAGCATGTTGTCGAGACATCTTCTTTTTTATCTTAGCAGGTTTGACGATTGGAAAACACGCATGCTTGCGTACTTATCAGCTCTCCATGATGAGATGGCCGAGGTTATAACTTCTGGACCAGTCCTCCATGATGAGATGGCCGAGGTTATAACTTCTGGACCAGTCAAGATCCTAATGGTCAATACTGTTATAACTTCTGGACCAGTCAAGATCCTAATGGTCAATACTGCTGTAACTTCTGGACCAGTCAAGATCCTAATGGTCAATACTGCTGCAACTTCTGGACCAGTCAAGATCCTAATGGTCAATACTGCTGCAGTTCCTGGACCAGTCAAGATCCTAATGGTCAATACTGCTGCAGTTCAAACCCAAGAAACACCAAAGTACATCCCAAAACCTAGGGAAGAATGGACAAGTGACGATAGGAAGAGAAACAACCTGGACAACATTGCCAAGGATATTCTCTTCAGAGCTATAGACGAAATCATCTTCCCAAAAGTAAGAAAGTGCAAAACGGCGAAAGAGGTATGGGATACTTTGATGTTAATTGGTGAAGGTGACGAACAGGAGAAGGAGAACAAGCTCACCGTGGCCATGAAGAAGTTCGAGGATTTCAAGATGAAGCCAGGGGAGAGCATCGACAGCATGGAATCTCGGTTCATGAAGCTATCAATAGAGATTAGTGATCTCGAGAAGGAGATTCCACAAAAGGAGCTAAACCTGAAGGTCTTACGAGGCCTTACCAAGGAGTGGGAAATGAAGGTGATCACGATGCGTGATCACAGGGATTTGAAGAACACCACAACCGACCAACTGTTCAGAGATCTCAAAGCCTTCGAATTTGAGATGTTTCCGAGAGATGAGGACGTGGTGGACAGACGGAATGTGGCACTGGTTGCTGATCAACCAACCACTTCCTCAAGGTCAGACCCTAATCCCACTGACTTTTTATCTGACGAACAGTTTGCTTTCTTCATGAGAAAATTCAGGAAGTTCATGAAGAAGACACCGGAGAGCAATACAAGCTCACCTTCCTCCTCAAGAAGGAAAAATGAAAGATACACATCCAGAAGAATGGAGGAAGAAGATCAAGGTCTATGCTACAACTGCAGGAGACCAGGACACTTCAAGGCTGAATGTCCTTACCCACCGGTAAACAAGCATCAAGGCCAGGAAGGCAAGGATTTCAGAAGAAAAGAGGAATCCAGAGAGAAGTCAACACAAGGTGGCTTCAAGGGAGAAACAAAGACACACCTGCGCAGAAAGGCGCTGGTTGCTGAGGAACTCGAGAAGGCAATCGAGGAGTCCGAGACGTCGAGCTCCAGCGACAGCAGCAGCAGCTCAGAGGATGAGAGGGGGCTCATCTGCTTATACACTACAGAAGAGGAGGATAAATGCTTGATGNAGAGTAGCTATTCATAAACCGTCCCTATACACCAGAAATGGAAAGTATAGGAAAGCTACGAAGAATGGCCGGGTAAACAATATCGAGAGATCATCTAACTATCTCTCGCAAGGCCATCCCAAGTACAAGAAAAGCTACACTCCATATAATGCGCCTCAAGGCAAATATGGAAGGTCAGAGATCCATAGAGTTAGGAACTCACGGATGGAGGAAGGCAGACTCTATCCATCCAGTGAGGATTGGTCATCGAATCATAATTTCCGGAAGAAACCTCACTTCCAGCAATTTCATATGACCAAACAGGCAATGAAGGGCATGGTGCGTAAGTCCGAGGTCAGGCCTCAACCTAAACTGATCTATGCACCTAAGAGGCCCAGAGTCGTTGCTAGCATTCCTTATGATTATCAAATGTATAATGGCTACATTGCACCTAGGCCTGGAGTAATGGGTCCAAGGTATAAATGGATGCCTAAACTTACTAACCAACCAGGACCCAAAGTTTGGGTACCTAAATCTACTTGATCTGCTTGCAGGACACCAGGGGTGTGTGGTTCATTGACAGTGGATGTTCGAGACATATGACTGGAAATCTAACACTGCTAAAGAACATCCAACCTATCGAAGGTCCCTTGGTGACATTTGGCGACAATGAGAAGAAAGGACGCACAAAAGCTATTGGTGAGATCCAAAAGAATGAGCTGGTTATTAAGGAGGTATCTTATGTTGAAGGACTCAAATTCAACCTCCTAAGCACAAGCCAGTTCTGTGACAAAGGCTACAAGGTTGTCTTCACCAAAAGCAAATGCCAGATTATGAGCGAGGAATCTCTCGAAGTCGTCCTGGAAGCAGCAAGGAAAGGAAACATGTACATAGTGGATTGGAGATCTGCCAAACCATCCCTATGTATGCTAGCAAGGAGCAAGGAAGACTTATGCTGGGATTGGCACAGTAAGCTTAGTCATCTGAACTTCAAAACTATCAACAAGCTTACTAAGAGGAACCTTGTGGAAGGACTGCCCAAAGTGACGTTTCGAAAGGATAAGATTTGTGAGGCATGTCAATGCTGCAAACAGATCAAATCCTCTTTCAAGAGCAAAGCCGAGACATCATCCACTAGACCATTAAGTCTTCTTCACATGGACTTATTTGGCCCAGTAGATCCACCCAGCATAAAGGGAAAGAAGTACACTCTTGTGGTAGTAGATGACTACACAAGATTCACATGGACCGTGTTCTTAACCAAGAAAAGTGAGACAAAAATTGCCCTGCCAAATCTCTTGAAGCAAGTTCAAGTTGAAAAGGATGTCTCGATACTAAAGATCCGGTCAGATCAAGGTGGAGAGTTCGTTAATCAAGTAATCGAGAGCTACTGCAACGAGAACGGGATTCATCATCAACTGTCAGCTGCTCGAACGCCTCAACAAAACGGGGTTGCTGAAAGAAGGAACAGAACTCTCAAAGAAGCCGCAAGGACCATGCTCTCACAAGCCAACATATCACAAGGATTTTGGGCAGAAGCAATCAACACAGCGTGCTATACCCAAAATCGGTCCTTGATCGTGAAAGGAGTTGGAAAGACTCCATATGAGTTGTGGAATGAAAGAAAACCGAATGTAAGCCACTTCCACACATTCGGGTGCAAATGCTATATCCACAACAATGGGAAGGCTCAACGAAGAACTTTTGAAGAAAAGGCAGATGATGGAGTATTTCTAGGATACTCATCAACAAGCAAAGCATTCAGAGTCTTCAACAAGCGGAGTTTAGTGGTTGAAGAGTCCATACATGTTACCTTTGATGAAAGGGCATCGACAGATCAACCATCAAAGACAACGGAAGCAGCTGAGGAAGATCAGCCAGAGTCTATCGAGAGATCAAACTTACCTCTCGAAGACAAGCAGTCGATAGTTCGAGACGTAGCGGAACTCCAGTCAGAATCAGATGATGAAGAGTCTACCAACAAGAAAGCACCTGACTCAGTTGATCCAATCCAGATCATAGATGTTCAACCCACATCTCAACCTACAACGGAGGCATCAACTGAGGAGCCACAACCCGACCTAAGATGGCTGAGAAGTCACCCTGCTGATCAAGTAATTGGAGATGTACGTTACAGAGTTCGAACCAGATCAGCATACAGAGAAAGCATGTTTGCTTGCTTTCTATCTCAAATAGAGCCTAAGGTGATCGATGAGGCTCTATGTGATCCAGATTGGGTGCAAGCCATGCAAGAGGAACTTCATCAGTTTGAACGGAACGATGTTTGGGAACTAGTTCCGAGACCTCATCATCAGAATGTCATTGGTACAAAGTGGGTTTTCAGAAACAAGATGAATGAGGATGGAGTTATTGTTAGGAACAAGGCCAGACTTGTTGCCAAAGGCTATTGTCAGGAGGAAGGAATAGATTTTGATGAAACCTTCGCTCCAGTGGCACGTCTCGAAGCCATACGCATCTTTCTCGCATATGCCGCCTTCAAAGACTTTAAGGTATATCAAATGGATGTCAAGAGCGCTTTTCTGAACGGACTTCTCGAAGAAGAGGTGTACGTTGAACAACCTCCGGGTTTCTTGAAGGACGTGGGAGCTGACAAAGTATACAAATTAAAGAAGGCACTTTACGGCTTAAAACAAGCTCCGAGAGCTTGGTATGATACCTTATCCTCTTTTCTACTTCAGTGTGGGTTCACCAAAGGCCTAGTGGACAAAACATTGTTTAGAATTAAGGACGGGGATCACATCTTATTGGTGCAAATCTATGTGGACGATATCATTTTTGGAAGCACCAATCCAGACTTGTGCGAGAAGTTCTCCAGATTGATGAAAGGGAAGTTCGAGATGAGCATGATGGGAGAACTCAACTACTTCCTTGGATTACAAGTAAGACAGCTTAAGGAAGGTATCTTCATCAATCAGGAGAAATACACCAAGGATCTGCTCAGGAAATACAACATAGAAGGGAAATCCTCAGTCAAAGTACCCATGGGAACCTCTCTACGTATCGATGTCGACAGTGAAGGTCGAGAGGTCGATCAGACTACTTATCGAGGTATCATCGGATCTCTTCTGTATTTAACTGCTAGTAGACCAGATATATCCTTTGCAGTAGGTGTATGTGCTAGATTTCAGGCAAGTCCTAAGGAAAGTCACTTAAATGCATCTAAAAAGATCCTTAGATATCTCAAAGGTAAGCAAAGTGTTGGACTTTGGTATTCGAGAGGTGGATCTTTCAAACTTATGGGTTATTCAGATGCGGACTTTGCCGGGTAAATACCCTTTATAACGGTTATGTATGTATATGGTAAGGGTATTTTGGTAAGATATAAACGGTTTTGGATAGTGGGATATTAAAGATATATTATAAGCATGCTCCCCTCATCAAGATAATGCCTTTAAGTATGGAAAACCGTCAGTAACCGAAGACCACGTGGCTAACATTAATGTCCAAAGTTAGCCGTTCCACATATATCCGTTGAGCTTATCAGTTTCACCTCTCGAAGGTGAATCGTCTTCCAAATGAGTTTAAGGATCTTCCCCCTGAGTGATTGATCCCTAAACCTCCTTATTCCTCCGTCTTGATCTGGTTAAGGATCTTCCCCCTGAGTGATTACCTAACCCTCCTTATTCCTCCTTTTAGAGATACGTACAGTCAGTTTGATATCTTTCGAAGTGATCTCTCGAACTACCCTTCTTCGAGACATAACATAAACAGGCAAACTGAACATGTATCTCTCGAACTACCTTTCGAACACAGATTGCGATAAGGAGACAGATTGATTCATAAAAAGATATCACTTGGAACATTCTCTTAAGTTCATTTAGTGATTCCAGTTACATTACTTTGAATCATACAAATCCTAATTTCCTAGAAACTTTTGTTCCTTGGTTAATGACTTCTCTCCGGACTTAATGTAGTTGGGACCATCTTCATCGCTAATCCTCTAAGGTCTTTGGATTAGTGATCACCCTTACGCTGCTGACCTCAGAAAGTCCCAACTGGTCTTCCTCTTTTCCCTTGGTTCTCCATTTGGTTGAGGAAGGCTTTCCAGAATGTGCAGCTGTAGGAGTCCCACTTGTCAAGACTCTTCTCCTGACTCCAGTATCCCATCGTTGTGGATCTCCTCGATTTGGGGATCCATTCACCTTGGATGGGAATAGGATGCTTGCTTGGATTATCAGGAAGCTCCGCAATCTGTTCACCCTTCGTTGATTCTGGATAGTTTTCTCCTTGAAAATCTTTGGACTTGACTGCCGGTTTCTTTCCTCTATAAAAGAATGGAACATCATCTTTTCTTTCTTTTTCTCCATGGAAGTTGATGATATGAACTTCTGAAGGAAACCCTCTATTTATAGCCCAAAAGTTAACTGTTGAGTCACGGGATGCATGAATGACCATTCAATGCTGTGTAACTCCAAGCTGCCATAAAGTTGATGAAACCGCTCCTCACATGCGAAACAGTTCATGGCACTAATACAAGAAGATAAGATTTGACCATTCAACCCAATTATCATTCCCAATTCTAACCTTAGTTGAGAGAATCTATTTTCACATAACGCTTTTGTGAAAATATCTGCTAGTTGCTCCTCCGTTGCAACATATTCCAAAGTTATATCCTTTTTCTCAACATGGTCTCGGATGAAGTGATACTTGATATCAATGTGTTTTGTCCTTGAATGTAACACTGGATTCTGAGTAATAGCTATAGCACTGTGTTGTCACACATAATCTTAACCTCTTTACATTCAAACCATAATCCAGTATTGTCTTCATCCATAAAATCTGAGCACAGCAACTTCCAGCTGCTACATATTCTGCCTCAGCGGTGCTTGTAGCTATCGAATGCTGTTTCTTGCTAAACCATGAGACAAGTCTTCCACCTAGAAACTGACATGTCCCTGATGTGCTCTTTCGATCTATTTTACAA
>NC_044917.1:24846856-24853356 GCF_003576645.1 Ipomoea triloba
TATTTAACTGCTAGTAGACCAGATATATCCTTTGCAGTAGGTGTATGTGCTAGATTTCAGGCAAGTCCTAAGGAAAGTCACTTAAATGCATCTAAAAAGATCCTTAGATATCTCAAAGGTAAGCAAAGTGTTGGACTTTGGTATTCGAGAGGTGGATCTTTCAAACTTATGGGTTATTCAGATGCGGACTTTGCCGGTTGTAAAATAGATCGAAAGAGCACATCAAGGACATGTCAGTTTCTAGGTGGAAGACTTGTCTCATGGTTTAGCAAGAAACAGCATTCGATAGCTACAAGTACTGCTGAGGCAGAATATGTAGCAGCTGGAAGTTGCTGTGCTCAGATTTTATGCATGAAGCAACAACTACTGGATTATGGTGTTGAATGTAAAGAGGTTAGGATTATGTGTGATAACACCAGTGCTATAGCGATTACTCAGAATCCAGTGTTACATTCAAGGACAAAACACATTGATATCAAGTATCACTTCATCCGAGACCATGTTGAGAAAAAGGATATAACTTTGGAATACGTTGCAACTGAGGAGCAACTAGCAGATATTTTCACAAAGGCGTTATGTGAAAATAGATTTTCTCAACTAAGGTTAGAATTGGGAATGATAGAATTGGGTTGAATGGTCAAATCTTATTTTCTTGTATTAAGTGCCATGAACTGTTTCGCATGTGAGGAGCGGTTTCATCAACTTTATGGCAGTCTTGGAGTTACACAGCATTGAATGGTCATTCATACAGCATCCCGTGACTCTACAGTACCAACTTTTTGGGCTATAAATAAGAGGGTTTCTTTCAGAAGTTCATATCATCAACTTCCCATGGAGAAAAAGAAAGGAAAAGATGATGTTCCATTCTTTTATAGAGGAAAGAAACCGGCAGTCAAGTCCAAAGATTTTCAAGGAGAAAACTATCCAGAACTGACGAAGGGTGAACAGATTGCGGAGCTTCCTGATAATCCAAGCAAGCATCCTATTCCCATCCAAGGTGAATGGATCCCCAAATGCGAGGAGATCCACAACGATGGGAAACTGGAGTCGGGAGAAGAGTCTTGCACAAGTGGGACTCCTACAGCTGCACATTCTGGGCCTTCCTCAACCAAATGGAGAACCAAGGGAAAAGAAGAGGAAGACCAGTTGGGACTTTCTGAGGTCAGCAGCAGTCAAAGGGGTGATCATACCTAATCCAAAGACCTTAAGAGGATTAGCGATGAAGATGGTCACTCCCAACTACATTAAGCGGCTCCGGAGAGAAGCATACCGTTCAAACCTACTAAGGAAGCTGCTAAAAGAGTCTCTAGGAAATTAGGATTTGTATAGATTCATAAGTTATGTAACTGGAAGTCACTAAATGAACTTAAGAAAATGTTCCAAGTGATATCTTTTTATGAATCAATCCTGTCTCCTTATCGCAATCTGTGTTCGAAAGGTAGTTCGAGAGATACATGTTTAGTTTGCCTGTTTATGTTATGTCTCGAAGAAGGGTAGTTCGAGAGATTACTTCGAAAGATATCAAACTGACTGTCTACGTATCTCTAAAAGGAGGAATAAGGAGGGTTAGGGATCAATCACTCAGGGGGAAGATCCTTAACCAGATCAAGACGGAGGAATAAGGAGGTTTAGGGATCAATCACTCAGGGGGAAGATCCTTAAACTCATTTGGAAGACAGTTCACCTTCGAGAGGTGAACCCGATGTACTCAACGGATATATGTGGAACGGCTAACTTTGGACATTAATGTTAGCCACGTGGTCTTCGGTTACTGACGGTTTTCCATACTTAAAGGCATTATCTTGATGAGTGGGAGCATGCTTATACCTCTTTATATCCCACTATCCAAAACCGTATTATTTCTTACCAAAATACCCCTACCATACCTTACATACATAACCGTTATCAGGGGTATTTCTGACCTTTCAATTCTTTTAAATTAACCGGGATCCTTTTTTCGGGTCTAGCTCTCAACCCTACCCATATATACAACCCGAATCCACATAATATAAAAGCCAAATCCTTCTTCCTCACCCGGATTCAAGCTCAAACCAAATACCCAAAATCCCCAAATCCTAAACACTGTATACATTCCCTCCAAAATCTCAAATCTTTCAACAATGGCGTCCGAATCCTCCACATCAACCTCATCTTCCGACGCATACCAGAGGGAGTTGCAACACATTCGCACTCAGATCAAACAAGTCAAGGCGGGGAGTATCCTTGACAAAAACGGCTTCATCACCCACTCGTCAAATCCAAAGATGGCAGAGAAAGTCCTGAAGAAGTTTGAGAAGGCAGGACTAATGAAGTATATGACGCATGATTACCGAACCATCCATGCTCTTGACTACACCGAATGGTTCGCGAATGCTAAGGTCACGAAGGGCAAGATTGAAAGCCGCTTCAATGAAATTGACATCACAACCTCTGTAGGTGACCTCCGAGCGACATTCGACTTCGCGACGTCGGAGGAGGCAGTAAAGCACCTCTCGGATTACAACTTGAACAAGCAAGCGTTTTGGGACAAAATCCGATCAGAGACTGCACCACCCAGAGCAACCTCAGCCCTCCGCAAGTTTCATTTGAAGGAGAGGTTTGCACTGGCCGCCGACCTAATCATGAAATTCATCCTCGGCAAGGTGTCCGGAACAGATGAAATCAATCTGGACATCCTAAAAATCCTCCATGCCATCTGGAACAACGAACAAATGGACTGGGCACACATCATCTTCAACTTCCTCAAACAACAAGTGCAGGGCTCAGTCTCCAACACCAACCTGACGATCAGTAAAAAGGTTGGTTTCGGTTTTGTTGTTCAATACCTTCTAAGTCTGAAGGGCTTAGAACTGAGGGAAGGGCGAGAGATTCATCGGAATACCTATATGGGTAGGACGAAATCTCAAGCTCCTAAGGCCAAGGGTGTAAAGATTGCACCCTCTCCCTCTAAACCTAAGGGAAAGGGCAAAAGGAAAGCCCCCAAGGAAGGAATCTGATGATGAGCCTCTGGATACTGTCAAAAGGGTTGTTGCCAAAGAGGGCTAAGAAAGCCAAAATGTCACCCAGATTCGAGAGGTGACACCCTCTGTTGTTCAAGTACCGTTTGAGGACAGGGCACAAGCCCAGGGGGAACCTCAGGCTACACTGGCCACTGAGGTTGAGAGAGTGCCCCCTACCAGGTCCCTGTCAGCAGCTTTCTCTGTTGATCTACATGCTGGTGATGATGCTGAGGGAGCTGTTGATTCTGTTGGTTTATCTCGAGAGATGGCTCGAGAGGTTGAAGGTACTGGGATCAGTGATCCAGTACAAGGGGGTGCAGAAGAACCACGAGAGATGGTTCGAGAGATAGACTACACAGTCAGAGTGGGAGATGATCTCTTGGAGCATAGTCGAGAGATCACAGCACAGATAGACGAAGCAATTTCTGCCACTGAAATCATCTCTGATGGGCGGGATGATTTATATGAAGAAGTTTCTACTCAGTTGGCAGTGGAAGCACCCACTCTTGATAACTTCTCCAGGGTGATCAGGTGGATCAACTGGAGAACCAGTTCTTTCACTCAACTAATGAGTCAAGCAGCTGAAATGGAGGCAGAAGAGCAGTTTGCACTCCAGTGGTTGGGTATCTCCGAGATCCCAGCTCAACAACTGATGGATCTTGCCCACGAAACACGAGTGATGAAGCTGAACAGTGGAAGAACTGATAAGGGTAAAGGCATAGCTGAAGAAACCGAGGTTGAGCCTGAGGAGGATCCAGAACTTGATGCCCAATTTCGAGAAGATATCAGGCTCGCCACTGCTATGTCCTTGGGACAGACTGTAGAACATACGAGAGGTCCAGGAGAGACCTCTGGGGTTGCTCGAGTTGATACTGAAACTTCAATTCCAATGGCAGCAATTCCCCTGTCCCAAGTGAATAACTCTGCTCTGGACGATCAGGTAGCTTCTTCGAGAGGTGAATTCGAGACCTCTGAAGCACTTGAGGTGGCCCCTAACACTGTTCTTCTTTTGCCACCACCTGAGTCCACACCCTCGGTTGACAACGATGAAACTCAGATAGTTCGAGAGGGTGAAGTTCCATTGCTCACACTGCCAGGTTTTCCTACTGCTCCTGAAATAATCATCATTCCAGACTCATCGGAGCAGACCGAAGTGTAGTCCACTGAGCACCTAGAGCAAAATTTCCCAAGTCCTGCTGGTTCGAGAGGTACTGAAGAGGACGATGCGACAATCGAAGGTGGAAACAGGGAAGCACCTATCGACACTTCGTCCCCAACTCCACCAGTAGATGACCCAGTTCCCAGCACTGGTTCGAGAGGTGACGCTGAGGAAGAACTTCCATTGGATGGAAACCGGGAAGCGTCCAATACAGAAGTCTCTCCTTTCGCTGATCCTATCTCAACGGTTGCTGAAGCTGAAGCCACAGGTTCGAGAGGTGAAGAGCAAGAAGTGATCCATCCCTCAGGTGGAAACCGGGAAGCGCCTGATATGGAGCTACCTTCGAGCTCTGATCCCAGTGTCCCTGCTGGTCCTCAGAAATTCAATCGAGAGGTGGACTTGCAACTGCAAACTATGGGTGGAAATCTGGAAGCACCCAAGTCCCCTCCGATAAAAGGTACTTTTAACTCTTCTTCTTCTACTTCTGACAATGATCGACAGGCCGAGGAAGCTTTCATTGGTGAGGTGCGTCACTTTATGGCCGATCAATCTCAGAAGATGGCTTAGTTCGAGAGGATACTCACTGTTGTCCGCAATGCTGCAATGCCTACAGCCGGCACAAGTGAATCCCAAGGCCGTCATGCCGAACTTCTCGAACAGGCAGTATGGGCTGAGGATGCAGCACGCAAGGCTGCCGATGAGGCTGCTGTAGCTCGAGCAGAGGCTGAAGGTGCGAGAGCTGAATTAGCTGAGTTACGAGCAGAGCTTCGAGCCTTCCAATATTCCAGTGAACTTCGACAGGACGTGATGAAAGCACTACTCGATGATCTGTCGAACCAAGTGCCTGCCCAACTTCAAGCACTCTTCGAAGGTATGTCCACCCTCCTTTCCCGTACTGATGATGCCACCAAGGGGGAAAATAAAGGGAAAAAGGGGGAAAATACACAAGGAAGGACATCAACAACTGGCAAGAAAAGGGCAGCAAGTGAACCAGCTGGACCTCCTCCAAAAGTTCCAAAGTCAATGAGCAAACAATTGGAGGAAGCAAAAAGAGCAGAAAATTTAAGGATCCAGCGCACACTGGAAATGGAGAAAAGGAGAGAAGAGGACAGAGAAAGGAGAAGAAAAAGACAAGAACAACAGTCAGAAGAAGAAAGGAAGATCGACCTTGTCATGACAAACTTTAAGTTTGGGAGCAGGGAAGATTCTGAACAAAGTCTGTCTCTTGAGATATTCAAGCTTCTGAAGATCACTGGAATATCTGTTCACAGCAATATGTCTCCAGAAGAATGCATTGCATGGTGGAAAGATGGAGTGATTGATGGAGAGTTCGTGGGGGAAGCTTACAGAAACTACAGGCATCTAGATGTTACAGACGAATACATAAGCCTGGTAAATCCGAAAGACCCCATCAAGACACGAGAAGCCATTAACAAGAAGAGGGAAGCCAACAAGAAGTAAGCTCTCGTGGCCCAAACTCCATCTTATTCCAGTTTATTGCTGTTTATGTTGTTCTTGGTCTTATATTTTTTTTTTAACTTTTCTACTAAGCTCAGTTATGTAAACATTCCCTTAATCTTAATATATATATCTTCTGCTGGGGGTGTTGCGTGAGTTTGCTTATTCATGCTTTAGTAGAATAGTTGTTAAACTTACCGTATGCGCTGAAAATAAAATCAATGATCNTGGAGGAAGCAAAAAGAGCAGAAAATTTAAGGATCCAGCGCACACTGGAAATGGAGAAAAGGAGAGAAGAGGACAGAGAAAGGAGAAGAAAAAGACAAGAACAACAGTCAGAAGAAGAAAGGAAGATCGACCTTGTCATGACAAACTTTAAGTTTGGGAGCAGGGAAGATTCTGAACAAAGTCTGTCTCTTGAGATATTCAAGCTTCTGAAGATCACTGGAATATCTGTTCACAGCAATATGTCTCCAGAAGAATGCATTGCATGGTGGAAAGATGGAGTGATTGATGGAGAGTTCGTGGGGGAAGCTTACAGAAACTACAGGCATCTAGATGTTACAGACGAATACATAAGCCTGGTAAATCCGAAAGACCCCATCAAGACACGAGAAGCCATTAACAAGAAGAGGGAAGCCAACAAGAAGTAAGCTCTCGTGGCCCAAACTCCATCTTATTCCAGTTTATTGCTGTTTATGTTGTTCTTGGTCTTATATTTTTTTTTTAACTTTTCTACTAAGCTCAGTTATGTAAACATTCCCTTAATCTTAATATATATATCTTCTGCTGGGGGTGTTGCGTGAGTTTGCTTATTCATGCTTTAGTAGAATAGTTGTTAAACTTACCGTATGCGCTGAAAATAAAATCAATGATCTTTTCTT
>NC_044917.1:24853381-24894823 GCF_003576645.1 Ipomoea triloba
AGACGGAGAATAAGGAGGTTTAGGGATCAATCACTCAGGGGGAAGATCCTTAAACTCATTTGGAAGACAGTTCACCTTCGAGAGGGTGAAACTGATGAGCTCAACGGATATATGTGGAACGGCTAACTTTGGACATTAATGTTAGCCACGTGGTCTTCGGTTACTGACGGTTTTCCTCTTAAAGGCATTATCTTGATAAGTGGGAGCATGCTATATCTCTTTATATCCCACTATCCAAAACCGTATTACTTACCAAAATACCCTTACCATATCTTACATACATAACCGTTATAAAGGGTATTTCTGACCTTTAAATTCTTTTAAATTAACCGGGATCCTTTTTCGGGTCAAGCTCTCAACCCTACCCATATATCCAACCCGAATCCACATGATATAAAAGCCAAATCCTTCTTCCTTACCCGGATTCAAGCTCAAACCGAATACCCAAAACCCCAAATCCTAAACACTGTACACATTCCCTCCAAAACTCAAATCTTTCAACAATGGCGTCCGAATCCTCCACATCAACCTCATCTTCCGACGCATATCAGAGGGAGTTGCTACACATTCGCTCTCAGATCAAACAAGTCAAGGCGGGAGTATCCTTGACAAAAACGGCTTCATCACCCACTCGTCAAATCCAAAGATGGCGAGAAAGTCCTGAAGAAGTTTGAGAAGGCAGGACTAATGAAATACATGACGCACGACTACCGAACCATTCACCTCGACTTCACAGAATGGTTCGCGAATGCAAGGTCACGAAGGGCAAATTGAAAGCCGCTTCAATGAAATTCATCACAACCTCTGTAGGTGACCTCAGAGCGGCATTCGACTTCGCGACGTCGGAGGAAGCAGTCAAGCACCTCTCGGATTACGACTTGGACAAGCAAGCTTTTTGGGAAAAATCCGACTAGAGACTGCACCACCCAGAGCATCCTCTGCCCTCCGCAAGTTCCACCTAAAGGAAGGTTTGCTCTGCTGCCGACCTATCATGAAATTCGTGCTCGGCAAGGTGTCTGGAACTGACGAATAATCTGGACATCCTCAAAATCCTCCATGCCATCTGGAACAACAACAAATGGACTGGGCACATATCATCTTCAACTTCCTCAACAGCAAGTGCAAGCTCAGTCTCCAACACCAACCTGACGATCAGTAAAAAGGTTGGTTTCGGTTTTGTTGTTCAATATCTTCTAAGTTGAAGGGCTTAGAACTGAGGGAAGGGCGAGAGATTCATCGGAATACCTATATGGGTAGGACGAAATCTCAAGCTCCAAACTAAAGGTGTTAAGGTGCACCTTCTCCCTCAAGCCTAAGGGAAGGGGCAAAAGGAAAGCCCCCAAGGAAGGAATCTGATGATGAGCCTCTGGATACTGTCAAAAGGGTTGTTGCCAAAGAGGGCTAAGAAAGCCAAAATGTCACCCAGATTCGAGAGGTAACACCCTCAGTTATTCAAGTACCTTCGAGGACAGGGCACAAGCCCAGGGGGAACCTCAGGCTACACTGGCCACTGAGGTTGAGAGAGTGCCCCCTACCAGGTCCCTGTCAGAGCTTTTCTGTGATCTACATGCTGGTGATGATGCTGAGGGACTGTGATCTGTGCTCGAGAGAGGCTCGAGAGGTTGAAGGTACTGGGATCAGTGATCCAGTACAAGGGGTGCAGAAGAACCACGAGAGATGGTTCGAGAGATAGACCACAGTCAGAGTGGGAGATGATCTCTTGGAGCATAGTCGAGAGATCACAGCACAGATAGACGAAGCAATTTCTGCCACTGAAATCATCTCTGATGGGCGGGATGATTTATATGAAGAAGTTTCTACTCAGTTGGCAGTGGAAGCACCCACTCTTGATGACTTCTCCAGGGTGATCAGGTGGATCAACTGGAGAACCAGTTCTTTCACTCAACTGATGAGTCAAGCAGCTGAAATGGAGGCAGAAGAGCAGTTTGCACTCCAGTGGTTGGGTATCTCCGAGATCCCAGCTCAACAACTGATGGATCTTGCCCACGAAACACGAGTGATGAAGCTGAACAGTGGAAGAACTGATAAGGGAAAGGCATAGCTGAAGAAACCGAGGTTGAGCCTGAGGAGGATCCAGAACTTGAGCCCAATTTCGAGAAGATATCAGGCTCGCCACTGCATGTCCTTGGGACAGACTGTAGAACATACGAGAGGTCCAGGAGAGACCTCTGGGGTTGCTCGAGATGATCTGCAACAACGCAATCCCCTGTCCCAAGTAAACTCTGCTCTGGACGAACAGGTAGCAGCTTCGAGAGGTGAATCCGAGACCTCTGAAGCACTTGAGGTGGCCCAACACTGTTCTTCTTTTGCCACCACCTGCGTCCACACCCTCGGTTGACAACGATGAAGCTCAGATAGTTCGAGAGGGTGAAGTTCCGTTGCTCACACTGCCAGGTTTTCCTACTGCTCCTGAAATAATATCATCCAGACTCATCGGAGCAGACCGAATGCAGTCCAATGAGCACCTAGAGCAGATTTCCCAAGTCCTGCTGGTTCGAGAGGTACTGAGGAGGACGATGCGACCATCGAAGGTGGAAACAGGGAAGCACCTGTCGACACTTCGTCTCCAACCCACCAGCAGATGACCAAGTTCCCAGCACTGGTTCGAGAGTGACGCTGAGGGGAACTTCTATTGGATGGAAACCGGGAAGCGTCCAATACCGAAGCCTCCGGCTGATCCAATCTCAACAGTTGCTGAAGCTGAGGCTCCAGGTTCGAGAGGTGAAGAGCAAGAAGTGATCCATCCCTCAGGTGGAAACCGGGAAGCGCCTGACATGGAGCTACCTTCGAGCTCTGAACCCAGTGTCCCTGTGGTCCTCAGACAAATCGAGAGGGACTCGCAACTGCAAAATGGGTGGAAATCTGGAAGCACCCAAGTCCCCTCCGATAAAAGGTACCCTTCTTCTTCTACTTCTGACTATGATCAACAGGCCGAAGAAGTTCATTGGCGAGTGCGTCAATTTCATGGCTGATCAATCTCAGAAGATGGCTCAGCTCGAAGGATACTCCTGTTGTCCGCAATGCTGCAATGCCTGCTGCTGGCACAAGTGAATCCCAAGGCCGTCATGCCGAACTTCTCGAACAGGCAGTATGGGCTGAGGATGCAGCACGGAAAGCTGATGAGCTGCTGTAGCTCGAGCAGAGGCTGCAAGTGCGAGAGCTGAATTAGCGAGATACGAGCAGAGCTTCGAGCCTTCCAAATTCCAGTGAACTTCGACAGGACGTGATGAAAGCACTACTCGATGATCTGTCGAACCAAGTGCCTGCCCAACTTCAAGCACTCTTCGAAGGTATGTCCACCCTCCTTTCCCGTACTGATGATGCCACCAAGGGGGAAAATAAAGGGAAAAGGGGGGAAACACAGAAGGACATCAACAATGCAAGAAAAGGGCAGCAAGTGAACCAGCTGGACCTCCTCCAAAATTCCAAGTCAATGAGCAAACAATGGAGGAAGCAAAAGAGCAGAAAATTTAAGGTCCAGCGTACACTGGAAATGGAGAAAAGAGAGAAGAGGACAGAGAAAGGAGAAAGAAAAGACAAGAACAACAGTCAGAAGAAGAAAGAAGATCGACCCATGACAAACTTTAAGTTTGGGACAGGGAAGACTGAACAAACGACTCAATATCAAGAGCTTCTGAAACACTGGATATCTTTCACAGCAATATGTCTCCAGAAGAATGCATTGCTGGTGGAAAGATGGAGTAGATTGATGGAGAGTTCGTGGGGAAGCTTACAGAAACTACAGGCATCTAGATGTTACAGAGAATACATAAGCCTGGTAAATCCGAAAGACCCCATCAAGACACGAGAAGCCATTAACAAGAAAGAGGAAGCCAACAAGAAGTAAGCTCTCGTGGCCAAACTCCATCTTATTCAATTGCTGTTTATGTTGTTCTTGGTCTTATTTTTTTTAAACTTTTCTACTAACTCAGTGTAAACATTCCCTTAATCTTAATATATATATCTTTGCTGGGGGTGTTGCGTGAGTTTGCTTATTCATGCTTTAGTAGAATATTGTCAAACTTACCAGTATGCGCTGAAAATAAAATCAATGTTTTTCTTAAATCAGCCATATAAGTAAGTATAAGTGTTGGCATCATCAAAAAGGGGGAAATTGTTAGGAACATCATGTAATAGGTTTTGATGATACCAACTGTTAAGTAGAAATCCCCAAGTCTCGAAGATAGGCAAAATTGTAAGTTCGACAAGTAAACTAAGAGCGAAAATACAACCGGGTAACTTTGAGCTCAACTCGGAAATATTTAAGCTTAAGGTAAACTTGTTTGAACATCTTAGAAGTCTCGTGTTGTAATTTATAGATAGATCAGAAGAAGGCACGGGACAACACTGGAGGAATAAGGGTCTGCGAGACATCAACTAAGTCTCGAGACATAAGCAGAGTTCGAGAGATAGGATCTCGATACAACAATCCAGTTCGAGACATAAGCAGAGTTCGAGAGATAGATCTCTCGATACATCGAAGACATCATCTTTGGTCTCGATAACTGACATTCTCCAAAAGGCTGAATGACGGTCAGGAAGCATATAAAGTTTGGAGAAGAAGAATATCATGGAGATAAAATATTAAGGAGGTGCCAAAAGTGGATGCCATCAGAATTCCACAACAAACGGATAGAAGGTGCACCAATCCAAGTCGGTCTTATTCCCTAAAACGAGGATCAATGGGAATTTAAAAAGAGTAACTTTTACCAAAAGTAGCAAGTGGAGCATGGACTCAAGAAAGTGGATTATGGAATATCACTACACTATCAAACAAAAGGTTCAAGTTACAAGACCACCACTCCATGAAGAATGCTGAAAAGATGCAGTCCCATACATCATGGGAGACAAATTCAAACGGAATAATTTTCCCTCCAACGGAATTATTCCTCAACTCTCATATAAAAAGGACGTGAAGACACAAAGCGAAATAAGGGTTACAAGTTGGAAAATTCGAAGAGAGTGTCTGATTCAAACGTTCAAGTGCAAGTGCTAAATTTGGAATATCATCCTGATATTCAAAAACAGCGGAAAACACATCTTAGTGTTTGAGAGTTACAAGCTTAAACTGCTACACATCTAGAAGGTGACGAAGCTGCTCTACATCGAAGTTGATTCAACGATAGCTTGTGGTCAGATTGGAGCTTGTTACATTCAACTGTGACAACCAAAAGTCCTTGCTTTGGATTAAGCAAGAGAGGCGGAGTAACCTGGCAGCTGTCTAGTGAAGATCCTGAGGCTTGAGCGGCTGGTGATCAAAAGCTCAAGTGCTCGAGAGGTGGAGTAACTGGAAGCGGGGGAGAAAACCTTGGAGAGGCGGAGTAACCTGGGAGCTGTCTTGTGAAGATCCTGAGGCTTGAGGCGGGCTTGGTGATCAAAGCTCAAGTGCTCGATAGGTGGAGTAACAAGAAGCGGGGCGAAAAACCTGAGGCTTGAGGCGGGCTTCGTGATCAAAGCTCAAGCGCTCGATATTGTACTAAAAGGGAAGTTTTAGTGCAATCCTTCCAGGGAGTTTCTGGAAGAAGAGTGGACGTAGCGGGTTGGCCGAACCACTTAAAAATCTCTCTCGCATTTACTTTATGTTTTTATCTCTCGCTTATCTAACTCTCGAACTGCACTGCATATAACCGCACCTCTCGAACTAACTCAAACTCGTGCAAATTAATAGGGTATAATCTTTCCGCTGCGCATAAAACTTTGTCTTCATCTTGTGAGGTATCGGACCTAAACATCCTAAGTCCAATACACACGAGAGGTCGAAAAAGATTTGCAAAATCTTATACAAGTCTATTCACCCCCCCCCTCTAGACTTGTACCCCATCCCCTTGGGACCAACAGGTTGGGATTCAAGATCAAGGTTGTAAGATCTCCTTTTCCAAGGGGTGGTAACCATTCTCTTTAATTTCTAATTCAATACTTGTTTCTTTGAATTCCCTTTTTCCTTTCTTGTTTCTTATTATGTTAGAGTAGATTATATAGGGGATTGGTGGCCCCATGGTAGAGCTATGTGGATGTTTAATATTATCGTTATAATTTGTGAATTGCTTGCTTGATGGATGTTGAACTTGTGTGGATGATGTTCTTTAAGCTTTGTGCCTTTTGTGGCCACATTAGGTAGCAAACCCAAAGGAAGTGAGTGTGCGCGCGATAGCGGCCACTCACGAGTCTCACTCACCCACATCTCCGCTCTTAATTCGAAAGAACAAGATCCGAGAGGAGTGGTAAACAAAGTATTCGATGAAATGCCCCAACCGAATGAGGATGTGGGAGTCCAAAGTGTGACGCCACTTGGTAGTGTGCCATGAACTCCCTAGTCTATTCCATGACTTGCATTCATAAAACCATCCAAAGATAAACCACATAAAAAAGCCTAAAGCCCCAATCTCCACTTCACTTTTCTTTACTTTACACAACATTTTATCAACCTTCCCCTCATACCTATGAAACCAACTCCTAGCCATTTTAGTAACTCTTTCCCTTCAACTTCTTGGATGCTATCACACCCATTCGATTCCCATTCGCCATCCTTGAGCGACACGACACTCGGGAAGTCTTGACTCTTCGTTTTATCACCTTCCACCTTCACTTTAACTCACCCCATACAATCAAACCCACGTCAGTGGACAACAGTGCTGATCACTTTCTTCGTCTCTCGGCTTTTGCCTTCCATTTTTTATCCGGTTTAGCTCAATTCGTCATGGCTTAGCACCAAAATCACCTGCAATGTTAGCTCAAACAAGGCTATTCTAAAAAGAAAATTGCTAATAAACGAAGGAAAAGAAAAAGTAAACAAGAAATAAAGTTCTAATCATCTAAGGATAACGTTGGGAATGCCTCCCAAGCGCGCCATGGTTTAACGTCTCCTGGCCAGACGTGGTGTGCCCTATCCTTCAAAGCACACTGATTTTGGGACCTTACCAAGCGTCCCGTGAACCTTAGCTTCAAGATGTGGAACATCCTTGAATTCCCACGCAAATAAAGGAAGAACAATATGCATAGTTGGAAGACTTTTAACCTCAAACACCCTCCTTAATTCTTCTAGGATGGTGTGAACTTCCTTTTCCTCTTCCTCTCTTCTCCCCCTAAAGATCTTTTCATTTGTAGCACTCTCTTTATACCATATCTCCTCACTCCATTTCTCAATTTCGGTTTTAACAAGGTCTCCCCACTCAACTTTCTCCATAAGATCAAACGTGAAAATCCCATCATTTTCTACCATATCTTCCTCGCATTCCTTCTCTTCATCTCCCCGCTCAATTACACTTATAGACTCACCCTCATCCTCACAAGAGTAAAATGAAGCATCATCCCCCTCACTCATCAATTCATTTTCACCCAAGTCAAAGGATTCATCTTCCAAAAATTTAAAACAATCATATTCATCTTTAAACGAAAGAGAATCCTTACAATTATCAATCAATATATCACAAGTTTCTACGGAATCATCCTCCCGAAATTTAAAACAATCATAATCACATGTAATGGAAATATTAATGCAAAGGGAGTCATCCATATGAGGAACACAATTATCATTATCAAATGAATCAACACTTTCACACTTGTTAATAAAATCATCATTAATAAAGCCTATGGAATCATCCTCCCGGAAATAAAAACAATTAGTATCACAAGCATATAGATCATTGTTGCATTTCAAAAGGGAGTCATCCACACAAGTGTCAAAAGTGTTTTCAATAAGAGCACAAGGATTTTCAAGAATACTAACACAAGAAGGATTAAAAATGTTACCAAATATCGGCTCTTCATCTTCCCACACCATCTCAATGTCATCATCCTCACTCTCCATCTCTACCTCCTTTCGATTTTCCAATTCGAAAATTGGAACTTCTTTAAGCACCGGGGCATAACAATCCACTTTCTTTTCAACATTCACCTTCCTTCTAACATTTTGTTTTTCACTCTCTTGTACAATCCTTAAATTGGCTTCCAAAGTTGGGATATCATCTATGATGGTGGAGTTAGCCCGTGACTCATTAATTTTCATGAGCTCCTCCATCATGGATAGCATCTTCGTTTCAACCTCTTCTAATGGAAGTCCTTCCTCCCGGAAGGTAGCAAGATAGTCTTTCAATTCGTTCTTGATTTCGGCTTTTAAATTAGTCGTATCCTCCTTGGCCATCCTCGTGAATGCTTCTATTTTTTCTTTTAGAATCTCAATTTCGTCCTTAGCCGGTGGGATATAATCATAAGGATTGGTATGGGTAAGATATTGGTTGGAAGGTGGTGTTTCAAAGAAATCTCATGTGAAGCATTGTTTCCTACATTAATTGGTGATGGAGGTGGGTAGTGGGTGTTTGGGTGGAAATTGGGGAATAAATTTGGCTCGTGAGTATAGCTTGGGTCGATTTTTTTCATCATTTGTACAAGCTTACTCTTTATATTTTGAGATATATCTTTAGAGCTTAACAAGTCATTTTCTTGAAAATTGGGTGATTGTGAAGGGTAATTTTCTTGGAAAGGTGGAGGTGGTGTTTCATATGGGTGTGGGTGATGATTATGTGTATTAAATGGATAAGGATAGGGAGGTGGTAAGTAGTGGTGTGGAAATGGGTAAGGATTTGGAGGTGGGTAGTGATATGTTGATGGAGGGTAAGTATAGGTAGAATGGGAGTAATAGGGATATGGTTGGGGTATAGGGTTTCTATAAGATTGTCCTCCATGATGTGGGTAACCATGGGGATTCATTTGAGCACTCATTGGCAAGCTTTCAAGTGATTTTCAACAAAAATTTCCTGCACAAAGCTTAGCCAACAACAAATATTTGCAACTAGAAGTAGTTGCAAGTGAGCAACAATATATTCAAGATAAATAAGCTCACTTCTCTAATCAAGCAACCAAAAATAAGAAAATAAAACAAACAAAAGGAAAGAAATTCACGAACTCTTAAAATCCGACTTCAAAAATGTCAACACAATTCAAAAACTGTTTGCCTTCCCTGGCAACGGCGCCAATTTGATGTTGTTAGTTTTAGTGTGAGTGAATGTGGTATGGAAGGTGTTAAAACAAGGAAAACTCCCCGAGTGTCGTGTCTCTCAAGGAAGGCAGGTTTGGAGTCGAATGTATGTTGACTTTTAGGAGGTTGAAGGTTAAGAGTTACAAGAATGACAAGAACTTGAAAGTATATGTGCAAGGAAATTGGAAATCTAAAAATAATAAAAGCAAGAATAAGGGAAAAACGGAGATTGGGGCTCTTGGCTAGCATATATGGTCCAAGATTCTATCGGTTATGCGAGCATATGCCTCGGATTTAACAAGGGAGTTTTAGGCACATCACCGAGTGGCGTCACACTCGGACTCCCATATCCTCATTCGGCTGGGGCATTTTATCAAACACTTTGTCTACCACTCCTCTCGGACCTCGTCCTTTCGAACTAAGGGCGGAGATGTAGGTGAGTAGGACTCGTGAGAGGCCGCTATCGCGCACACAATCACTTTCACAGAGTTGCTACCTAGTGTAGCCACACATAGGCACAAAACAACACCAAACATCACCCACACAAGCATTCAAATACAAGAACATAAAGCTCACAACTTTAAGAAAACATAACATTAAATCAACCATAAAGCTAGTTTCGGGGCCACCAATCCCCTTTCTACTCTAAGCTATCATTAAAGTAAAGCAACAAGAAGAAGAAAATCAAAGCTTCAAAGGAAACAAATATTGAAATATTAAGAGTATTAAAAGGTTACCATCCAAGAAGAATAGAGCCTTTACATCCTTGAAACTTCAATCCCTCTCTTTGATCTAAATCTAATCTAATAGAAAGAGAGGTTTTCCCCCAAGAGGGGAGAAAACCCTAAGAAATCTGATCTAAAAACTAATTGCCTTCCCCTAGGTCTTGGGATAATGAGCTTTATATAGTGGAAGCAAAATGGGGGCAAAATAGACAATTTTCCCGAAGCTGAAATTTGTGCTATCACAAGGCTCTCGACGCGTCGAGCCAGGGACTCTCAACGCGTCGAGCCCCATAAATTTTAATAGAAAAATGTTACAGCATATTCTCGCACGACGCGTCAAGCCTTGAATCTTCAACGCCTAGCGCCAGGCATGGTGGAGGGCGTGGTGAGCTACTAGAAATGATCCACGCCCATCCACACGCGTGTTAGGTTGCGTGGGAGGTTCCTGCTTCGTGGCTTCTTCGCTTTTTGCTCAGTTTTGGCCTTGAATCCCCATCTTGATCTGTGGAAACACTTCAAAAATTTTCCTAGAATTCATGTTAGAAGTTTTTGATCACATCCGAGTCTTAATGCATGAAATCATTATGAATGGGTAGCAAACAATGCAATTTTAGCCCGTAAATGACCTTTAAATCGAACTATTCTTGGTGCTTATCATTGTCGGCACTCGGTAGCCTGTCTTATCCACCAACCTTATTGGAGTAGAGCCTTTGGATGGCACCACCCAACATATGCACCTGCAGTTTACGAATTCGTGGCTACTCTTGAGGTCATGGGGAGAAGTGGCGATCTAAGGAGCCCCACAATTCAGTTCTCTCTTTTCCATGAAACCTACCACATTTCTGTTAACACCTTAGGAGTATTACTCGGGTTCTATAGCAAGGAAGACCAAGAGAGCGTTTGGTATAGGCAACTCCCTTGGGACTTCGGCGACTTTGAAACTCCAAAAAGATATTGGAAGGAAATTGCAAAGCCAGGAATTGAGTGGAGTGGGGCAAGAGTACTGCAATCACAGATCAAAAGAGATGATATTCGGGTGGTTAGGCAAATTTTGGCTCAATCATGGGAAGGGCGCACATGCAACTTTGCAAAAGTCTACCGAACTGATTTATTCGCGCTTTGGAGCATGGATACAAATACACCTGTGAATATGGGGATGGTGTGCAAAGGATGGCTGAAGGCACAACAGCAAGCAAAGGTCACTTCAGTTTTTATGGGACCCTTAGTCACACAACTGTGCATAGCCTTGGGATATCAGGCCAGAATGGAATGGACCGAGGAAACCGTGAAAACGGTGGCTATGACTCCTCTATCACTCAAGGATCTATCCACCTTGAACCTCGGCCGAACACGAAGAGTTAAGAAAGAGGCAAAGGCAATCAAAAAGAAAATGCCCAAGCTACCAAAGGTGAAAATTGAACCGCCACCTCCTTCTTCATCCTCAACAAATCCACAGCCCACCACACCACTTGAGTGAACTCATGCATCATCAGCAAATCAACATTACTCTCCCCCAGTCTTGTCCCCAAATAATTCCATCTTCACTGAATCAGCAGCCCCGTCCACAAAAGATCCAACCCCGGCTCAGTCATCTTCACTTTCGGCAGCTCCTTCACAATTCACCAAAGTCACGGACTGGAAGACAATGCAAAGCTTCCAATATGAACTACATCTCGAGCAGGAAACGTTTCTGGAAAAGAGAGAAGCTAGACACTACGAGCTCCTTGAGGAAATGAGTATGCAAATTGACTTCCTGCGGAAAGAACTTGCAAGAAGAGGGCCTGGAGCAGGGCAATGAAAGGAAAGCAGTTGAATCTTGCCTCATGAAAAGCTTGACTGATTGAGTAACTTCTGACAATGACTTTAAGAATCTGTTTGTGGATAATATTTCATTTTGTCTGTTTTTATTTCATGTTATTATGTTTGTCCTGTCATTACCACGTTTCGTCCAGCCAAGGACGTTAAACGTAGCGCTCTTGGGCGGCACCCCAAGCTCAATAAGGAAGAGATTAAATCAAGGAATCAGGTGGTCGAAAAAGGTACATCCCGTACTACTCATACTTCATTCATAACTTCTATTGTGGGATATTCTGAAAAAGGGAAGCGGAAGAAGTGTTTTAATTCACTTCGGAGGAGGTGTTCAGCATGGTATATCTTTCTTAACCCTTCTCCATCATATAGCTTTGTTCGAATATTGGCATGAATGATCTTATCCTTTGATTGTCTGGTTTGATAAGTGTATGGTCTTATGAGTATTCATGTTAGTATAATTGTCCAAGCCTAGGAAACACTTTTAAGTGTAGAAAGGTGCTTTTTGTTAATTGTTCTTTTGACCCAGCTCCCTTTCCACCGTTCCTCATGGCAACATCGAGGATGATGTCATCTTTTAAGTGTGGAAAGGATGCTATGCATATTTTGGGTGATCAACTGAGTTGTCAAGGTTTAAGGTTAGAGAGTGTGTTGTTGTCATATTGCAGCACACTTTGCACCACCAAAATTTTTGAAATATGCTTATGCCAAACAAATTTTATGCTTTGGGTGATCAACTGAGTCATCTAGGAGGACTCTTAATCTTATGCCAAACAAATTTTTGAAATATGCTTTGGAAGCTACATATTGCACACACACTTTGCACCACCAAAATTTAAAATTTTTGAATGATTGCATGCTTTTCGTCTTCTATTTTGTTGGGACCTTAGTCAAGGATATCTCGAAGTGGGAGTGTGCACCCCCTAAGTTTTAGAAAGATAAAAATTGGCGAAGCCCGGGAATTGAACTTAATTTGGTAGGGCTTGGAGCAAAAGGTGAGCCTACAGTGAGCTTAAGAGAGAAAAAAATCCTTTGATCCCAAGAAAAGGCATGATGGGTAGATTTGGCGAATTAAGAATAAAGGCTTTAAAATGGCCACTCCCAGAGATAAAACACGAGGCAAGCCATCTTGCCAGGATACGGGGCAACCATTGCACCGTCTTCGAAAAAGCATGGAGATCCATGTGAAGTCGGTTGTCCCGAAGAGATCCTGGAAAATGAGAAGAATAGAGAGGAGGTGAGCCGCGCCGCTTGGATTCGGGCACCCATTGCACTGTCTTCGAAAAAGCATGGAGATCCATGTGAAGTCGGGTGACCCGAAAGAATAGCTGAGGGGGTGAGGAAAAAGAGTGATCGCCCAAGCCATGGCGATGAGCGGTCCATGCCCTACCCTCACTTATTTTTCATACAAGGGCTTTGGCGTATGGTTGGACAATTGGCTAGGGTGTGCACATCGTTCCCACTAGTGGGATCGGCTTTTAGGCCCCAACAAAATGAAAGACGAATTTCCGTTGTTTGCATGTTTGAAAAGTGCGAGTGTTGTTGTTGAAACCTACCTTTGGAGACCTTCACTTCCTCAGCATATTCCTTACATTTGGTTGACCTAAGCTTAATAGTCTTGGTAGATAGTGAAGGGAATTTCACTCGTTCTTTCCCAAAACACCTGCACACAAATCAATTGATCAACCCACACACACTTAACTGTTCTTAGCGCTTAAGTGATTAGGATTTAAATAGTATGCTTGCTTGAGGACAAGCAAGGTTTAAGTGTGGAAACTTTGATAAGCACCAAGAACAGTCAAGTTTAGGGTCATTTCTGGACAACATTATGTAGTTTCATCACCCATTTATGATCATCTTTCGTGATTAAAGTCTCTAATTAAGACCTAATTGACAAATTTAACTCAAATGTTGTGTTTTGAGTCATTTCCGCAGGGTACAACAAGGTCCTAGGCCAAAAAGGAAGCAGCAAACGAAAAATTAATCAAGCAGGAGGCCACCACAAGGACAACACGTGTGGTGATAGGCGTGGACTGTTTCCAGTGCGCAACCACGCCCCTCCACAGGCGTGGTGATGGCGTGGACGGTCCAGTTAGGGCAACCACGGGATTTCGACTTTTGGACAGCTATTTAAACCCCCTTTTCTCATTTTAAAGGGGGACTCTCCAACATTTTTCAAATCTAATTTTCTTTTCATTTCTTCCCCTTTGGGGAGGAAAAACAAACACATTCCCATTAGAGTAGATTAGCTTTTCTTAGATTAGAAGATGAAGATAGATGAAATGATAGAAGAATTAGATCACATGTTTCCTTAGGTATAATACTCTTTTCCTAGAAAGATTGTTTCTTTAAATTATTGCTTTGTTTAACTTTGTTTTGTTGTTCTCTATTGTTCGAAATGCTTGAGTAGAGTAGCTTAGGGGTGTGTGTGCCCCATGTTAGGCCTTTGATTGATGCTTGAATTTTTCCTATGTTTATGGAAATGTGGAGTAAGATTGTAGTCTTGTGTGGGTGATGTTTTTCATACTTTGCTTCTATTTCGGCCGGAATAGTTAGTGAACTAAGTGGAAGTGAGGGTGTGCACGGTAGCGGCCTCTCATGAGCCCAACTCTCTACATCCCTGCCCTAAGTCCGAAAGGACAAGGTCCGGGAGGAGTGGTAGGCAAGGTGTTTGATAAAATGCCTCAACCTAATGAGGATTGAGAGTCTGAGTGTGACGCCACTCGGTACAAATACCGTGACTCCCTAATTCAATCCCGAAACCCATTTTCAAATCCCATATGATAATCAATCACTTGGCTAGATGTGGCATGCACCCTTGTATGCCTTTACATTGTTCAGTTTAATCTTGTTTTCAAAACCCCCAACATATTATCTAAATGACCCTTAGTAATCCTTGCTACTCTTATCCATTACCCTCATAAATGTCTACACTAATTCGCTCCAATTTGCCATCCTTGAGAGACACGACACTCGGGGACTTTTCCTCGTTTTACCACTTATCACACCTCACCCCATATACTACATCCACACCTTCAATATATATATATATATATATATATATATATATACACATGAACATAATAAATGTGAATGAAGGTTATCCCCCTCATTTATGTCCGTTTTTTTCGTTAAGTTTTTTTTTGTAAATTATGCTATAAAAGTTGTACTACATAATATTTTGGACAAATATACCCCTACCGTTATAACTTCCGTTATATTTTCCACTATTGTTACTATGCACATGCATCCACCATATATTTTCTTATCTTCTTCAATAATAATAATAATAATAATATATACATTAAATATTAGAGTTATATGTTAGTTATTTTTTAAAATATAAATATTCAGTTTATAAAAATTTTACATTATTATTATTACTAGTATTTCCGCTCGTGCGTTGCACGGATTGGATTTGTTATAATATTTTAAGAATATTTGAAATAAAGGACCTTGTGTATCCTATATTGCCAAACTAAAATTTATATATTCAGTAGCAACTAAATATTTAAAGTATTAATAAGGATGCATGTATATTTAATATTATTTTGGTCTGATAAAATGTTTCTTGACAAAAGATTTAAAATTGGCATTCATGAATGTATACTATTAGAAATTTAGTATAACAAAAAGAAATAAAAACACATCTAGTATAGAATAAGATTTAAAGAAGAATTTACCAATTAGCATATTGCTATCCACTCCTCCAGGAGCCTTCAATGATTCAAAATCCTTGAGTTTGAACATGTGTTTGGGAAAGACGGATTCATCTAGATCGGAAGCGCTAATCAAAGTGTCGTGGTTCGCTTTCATCATATATTTATGCTCGCACGACTTAAACCTCATGCGATACGTTTGCACAACAAAATTTTGAATATCATAGACTTCCCCTTCCTTCAAGAGTTTCTTGAATTTAACCACAAACTCTTTAGGGATTTGTAAATGGATACAAGTTCGCTGAAGAAAGAAAAAGAAAAAAAGAATATTGTAATGCTCTCCATGTGCAAATATTAAATATGACTACAGTGTTCACTACAAAATGCCAACCACCGCAAAATTTACACAACCTTTTTTCCTCTAATTCATAGAACAAAATTCGGCCACACTCCTCCAGGAGCCTTCAATGATCCAAAATCCTTGAGTTTGAACATGTGTTTGGGAAAGACGGATTCATCTAGATCGGAAGCACTAATCAAAGTGTCATGGTTCGCGTTCATCATATATTTATGCTCACACGACTTAAACCTCATGCAATACGTTTGCACAACGAAATTGTGAATATCATAGACTTCCCCTTCCTTCAAGAGTTTCTTGAATTTAACCACAAACTCTTTAGGGATTTGTAAATGGATACAAGTTCCCTGAAGAAAGAAAAAAAAAAGAATATTGTAATGCTCTCCATGTGCAAATATTAAATATGACTACAGTGTTCACGACAAATGCCAACCACCGCAAAATTTACACAACCTTTTTTCCTCTAATTCATAGAACAAAATTCGGCCACACTCCTCCAGGAGCCTTCAATGATCCAAAATCCTTGAGTTTGAACATGTGTTTGGGAAAGACGGATTCATCTAGATCGGAAGCACTAATCAAAGTGTCATGGTTCGCGTTCATCATATATTTATGCTCACACGACTTAAACCTCATGCGATACGTTTGCACAACGAAATTGTGAATATCATAGACTTCCCCTTCCTTCAAGAGTTTCTTGAATTTAACCACAAACTCTTTAGGGATTTGTAAATGGATACAAGTTCCCTGAAGAAAGAAAAAAAAAAGAATATTGTAATGCTCTCCATGTGCAAATATTAAATATGACTACAGTGTTCACGACAAATGCCAACCACCGCAAAATTTACACAACCTTTTTTCCTCTAATTCATAGAACAAAATTCGGCCACGATATAGGCACAATCTGCTCTCTCTAATTTATATACACTTTTAAACTTAATAGCATTTACCTGGGAGTCATGGAGTAAGCACTCCAGTGTCTGTTGGTTGATTGTGGAATGTGGATATTCCTTTGACAAATAACAACGCATTAGCCGGAGTCTAATACAACTCCTTCTCGTCTTGGGAGATGGTGAAAGAACAATATTGTTGAAAGATTTGCGTGACAATATCGTTTTACTATTTCGATTTGTGTGAGCATGTTATAAAATTTCTAATTGATGAATGTATTTATAATACAAATAGACGGAGGAATTGTAGTATAGGAATTGTAGTATACGAATTGTATTGAAATTGTAGTATAGGAATTGTAGAATAGTAAACTTCATTTTGTAATATTGGATTTCATGTTTTAATAGCATATTTATTTGATACGAATTGTATTGGAATTGTAGTATAGGAATTGTATTGTTTTAATATTATTCTATTATTTATACGAATTTTATTGGAATTGTAGTATATGAATTGTATTGTTTTAATATTATTCTATTATTTAAATTGTTTTAATGTACAATATTTTGAGCGGGAAGGAAGATTTCATTTTGGATGATTTTGTTTTTATATATATAAAGATTATAACAATGTACTAATCCTAATGTATAACAATGTTTTGATGTTATAGGATTTCGTGTTTTAATATTATTGTACTTCTAATATTATTTTATTGTTTTAATGTACAATATTTTGGGCGAGAAATAGGATTTCGTTTTGGAGGATTTTGTTTATATATATATATATATATATATATATATATATATATATATATATATATATATATATATAGATTATGATATAGATTATAACAGTGTACTAATCCTAATGAATAACAATGTTTTGATGTTATAGTATTTCGTGTTTTAATATTATCGTACTTTTAATATTATTTTATTGTTTTAATTTTTTTAATGTATAATATTTTTGGCGGGAAATAGGATTTCGTTTTGGAGGATTTTGTTTATATATATATATATATAGATAATATTTTTGGCGGGAAATAGGATTTCGTTTTGGAGGATTTTGTTTTTATATATATATATAGATTATTATTATTATTATTATTATTATTATTTACTATATTAAAATTAAAATAAATTTAAAATTTTAATACAAAATACTAATATTGGGCACCTATTTTTTGCACATCGCGCATAAGAAAAACTAGTATATATATATATATATATATATATATATATATACATACATACAAGGTTGCAAAAATCGCTAGATGCCCTCTAGGCACCTGGGGGGCGCCTAGCGCCTAGGCGGGCGCCTAGTTTTTTTTTTTTAATTTAAAAACAATTAAAATATTTTAAGTGTTAATAATTGTAAAGTGTTTAACATTGTAAGTCTTTACACTTTAGTAGTTAAATAGTTAATACTTATTAAGTTATTAGTTATTATTTATTAATTATTAGTGCATTACGTATTAGTTTAATTTAGTTATTACTTATTATTTTATTAAGTTATTACTTATTAGACTATTAGAGTATTAGTTAATACATTATAACATTAATAGTTTAAATGTTTAAGATTTAAAATTAAAAAATAAATAAATAAATAAAAACAGCCGGCTGATGGCCTAGGCGCCCGACTGCGGAGGAGGCCGATTTCGGCCTTCCTCGACGCGGCTGGGCGCCGCCTAGGCGCGATTTTTGCAACACTGTGTGTGTGTGTATATATATATAGTATAGATTTATGTTGGTTGAAGTTAGATAAATGCTTTAAAATGATCTGTAGTGATTATTGATTTTTGATATTTTTGTGAATAAGGATTTTCTTTTATAAAAATATTAACTTAGCAATTTTGAGCAAAGTAAATTTTTAATTAAAATATTTCTCTACAAATTTTTATGAGATTTTTAGTATGGAAAAAAAATGATTTGAGAAATTATATTTTTCTTAAAAATTTAGAAGCTATGTGAAATTTTAAATTTGATTAAGTGGTTGAAATTTAATTATTTGTAGAGGAGTGTCCGTAAGGAACAGTCCTCGGGTACTAGGACACTGTGGTGTGTTCTGTAGGAGCGGGTCTGTGTACCCTAAATTACAGGGTAGTCAGTAAAAACTTTATCCTGGCTACTAGGGCTGGTAACTTCCCGTTGAGGCTTGGAATTCTCATTCGAGGGTGTGCACACTTAAGGTTAGAGTCCGGTTTCCAAAATTGAGAATGAGAATTTTTGTGAAGTACATCATAAGTTCGGTCACTAAGGCCTAAAAATAAAGGACCATTTCCCATTATGTTTATGTATGTTATGCTTCCATATTATTATTTTCATTATGACATTATATATTTTTTTGTGTAAAGGAAGTGCAGTTGAATTTTCTGAAAGGTTTGGTAAAAAGACTACTACCCCTTTCTCAAATTATGTAAAAGTATTATTATATTATTTTCTTTTTAGGGGTAGGCAAGTCCTTACTTAGCATGTTTTGCTAACCCCATTTTATTTGTTTTGTTGTTGCTATTACTTGTGTAAGTAGTAGGGGATAATTGCTAAGAGTTGCAGTGGCGAGAGCTGTAGACTGAGTTGTTGTTAGCTCGAGAATTTAGCAAATAAAGAATTTGTATAACAGACTATTTAGTAAGGCTATTTTTAGTAAGCCTCGGGAGTTGAATTTGGGGGTGTTGTAAGTTGGTATCAGAGCCTAGGTTATGACAGTACCTAGGAAAGAACTCAATAGCAAATTTTGGGATATGATGCTGATTAATTAGGCTTTAAACATTGTGGTGAGAATGGTGAGATTTATAGTCTAATTTTTTGATATATATGTGGCATATGCTGATTTTATATGTGGTTTTTGCACCCCGAGGGTAAGCATATCTCATGTATGTGTGTAAATTACTTGAGATTTATTTATTTTAAAGCATGCCAATATGTGGAAATTAATTTGCATATTTGCTTATTTGTGCCTTATATGAATAGAGTGGGAAGCACTCTTATGTAGTAGTCATTTGTCTGTAGTTAGTAGCTATGCCTCCAAGAAGATCCGCGGAAAGCCAGAGTGCTCGGGAAGATGATATTCCCACTAACGCTGAGTTGGCTCAGGCTGTGAGACAGCTAGCTCAGTTGACCCAAGCGATAGGAGATCGAATGCTCCAAAATCCTCAAGGGAATGGAAACGGGAATGATATGACTAAGTTAGTTGCTGGGCGAAACCCTCCCATTTTCTTAGGGCAAGAAGACACATTGGTGCTAGAAGAATGGATGCGAGTGTTCGACAAGCTGTTCAATGCTCTCAACTATCCTGCTGAGCGGTGTGTGGATATTGCTGTTTACTACCTTCAGCAGCGAGCCGACATTTGGTGGGTTGTAGCTGGTCCGGCCCTACGTCAATCGCCAGCTTTTTTTCTTGAAGTTTCTTACAGAAATTCTGTGGACAAATCTTGTAATAATGCTCTTAAAACTTCAAGTTGCTTCATTACCATGCTCCCCTTTTATGGTGTAGGAACTCCATAAATTTTGCTCAATTAGTGTCATGATGTCCACTACTTTCATGTAGGAATTAGTGGAGGCAAATTTCAACCACAAATGTTTGAGATAAACCAGCATCATGTGATCCTTTGGGATTGGTAGAGGAAAATTTCAACCACAAATGTTTGAGATAAATCAGCCTCATTCCTTTGATCAGCATTTGACTCCTTAAACATAGCTAGTTTCACCAATAATTAATATGGACTTCACACATAAACTAACATATGCCAATTACATGATTAAATTAATATTAAGATATTAATTTTATACTAACAGACTCTAAGAAAATTAGATATCAACAATGTTTTCCTTAATGGCACCTTATGTGAAGATGTTTATATAGAGCAACCTTCGGGGTTTGTTGATTCCAAATTCCCGCATTATGTTTGTCGATTGCGAAAGGCTATCTATAGTCTTAAACAGGCTCGTCAGGCATGGTATTTGGCCCTTTCTCAATTTCTGTTAAACTTTGGTTTTCGCAGATCTATAGCGGACAACTCTTTGTTTGTGTTCCGTTCAGGGCAGATAATTGTTTATTTTTTGGTTTACGTTGATGACATCGTTCTGATCGGTAATGACGCTACATTTTTTTATGCCTTCATACATCGTTTGGCTGCCAGATTTTCTCTTAAGGACCTTGGCATTCTTCATCACTTTCTTGGTGTTGAAGTTGTTCCCACATTTTATGGTCTATTCTTGTCACAGAGTCAATATATTATTGATCTTTTAGAGCAGTTTCACATGGCGGGGGCGAAGGAGGTTGCTACTCCGTTATGTTCTTCAATAGTTCTCAAACTTGGTGATAGTCCACCGGTTGATGCACAGTTATATCGTCGTGCGGTTGATCGTTTGCAATATTTGGGTATCACTCGCCCAGATATTGCTTTTGCAGTAAATCGTTTGTCTAAATTTACGCATGCTCCAATTGAATTTCATTGGCAAGCGGTTAAGCGAGTTTTCCGTTATCTGAAAGGGATTATACATCTTGGTATTTTCTTCCGTCGGGGTGTGCCTTTCACTCTGTCTGTTTATTCAAACTCGGAATGGGGTGGAATTCATGACAATGGCAGGTCGACTACGGCTTATGTCATTTACTTTGGTTCCAATATTGTTTCCTGGAAATCTGCCAAGCAGCGTTCGGTCTCTCGGTCTTCTACTTGAATTTGGAAATTTACCTTAGCCAATGCTGCCACTGAAGTCATTTGGGTTCAGAATTTGCTACGTGAATTTGGTATTCCGCTGCGCTGTCTCCCACTTTTGATTATTGATAATCGTAGTGCAACTTATGTTTGTAGAAACCCAGTTTTCCATTCCCTTATGAAGCATTTGGCGTTGGACTATTTCTTCGTTCGGGAGCGTGTGGTTGCTGGTTCTTTGCGAGTTGCTCATGTACGATCTTCTGAGCAGGTTGTTGATTTGCTGACGAAGCCTCTTAGTCGTGGTCCATTTTTGTCTTTTCGGTCCAAGATTGGCGTCTCTAATGGATCCTCCATCTTGCGGGAGCGGATTAAGGATGATTTACAACATGTGGACTAACTGTATGTTCTGTTGCAGTAGTTGTCTTAGTCCTGTAGAATAGGTCATTTAGTTGTTGTAGCTACCTCATGTTTATGCTCATGTATATATCATCCTATTTATACTTGTATTATTTGTGTTGTGAATAAATGTGTTTTACAGTTTCCTTCAGCTCATGGGCTCATAGAGTTACTCTCTGTCTCCTCGTTCAACCAAGTGGCTGATGGATTTACGAAATCCCTTCCAGTTTCTCCCTTTCGTCACTTTGTATCTAAGTTGGGCGTTCAAAACTTACACGCGCCAACTTACGAGAAGTGTCAGATATTAAAAACGAAGGCTAGAAGAGAGCAACTGAGCAAGGGCATTCTTGTATTTTCTCCTTTTCTTTTCAGTTGTATAAGTTGACTGGAGCTCTCATTCTGTAAGGAACTTTTTGCTTTTCTCCCTACTACAATGAAATCTATTTCTAGATTATCTCCGTAGCTTGTTTGTTAATTTAAATAGTCAAATAGGCAAAAGTTGACCTTCAATCCCAAGTCTACATAATCGTTATCCTATCTTAGCTTGGTCTCAGGTAGTATTTGTCCTTGTCCAAGACATGATATGATAGTCCTCTAATTAAAATAATAATAATAATAATAATAATAATAATAATAATAAACAAGATAAAATTGATAGTTCTAGGTAGAAGAAAATTCAAGAATATGGTCCTCCAATTAAACTAAAGAGTTATTATATAAAACTAGTATTTTCGCCCGTGCGTTGCACGGAATGAATTTGTTATAATATTTTAAGAATATTTGGATCGATATACAATTATATAAATTATAACATCGAATATTATATAGTACAATTGATGAAATTAGTTGGATTGATTATGTTTTCTAATGTTTTCTTTGCTTGAATGAGAGCAAATTGGATTCACGGATCAATTTTTGTATTATTTATTTAGATAATAAAATTAAAGATAAAATTTTTTTAAAAAAATATAATATTGAATATGTACATTTATTTGATTATAAGATTAGTGCAAAAGTTTCACTCAATTAATTGAATTATGACTTGTTTGTTTACAATTATCTTTAAAAGATCTATATTTAATATAACTTAAGTAATTATATTATTACAAAAATAAATATGGAAAATGAGAAATAATTGAACTTTAATTATTACAGAGTATAAAAATAAATTCAACGACCAATATTTAGCTTAATTACCATAATATTTATTAGGCAATTATTATTAGTCAATTACACTAAATTAATTATTTTTCGTTAATAGGAATATCAATTCGTATATACAAAAATTATTATTATTATTATATATTAAATATGTTCGACGTTCTGCAGTGTTCATGTCACACGTGTACTAATTAATTTGATCAACGACATCTAAAGTTGGTGAGGGGATTGCTCAACCTTCTAGTTAATAATTATTAATTATTATGGAGTACTATTTATTAATATAATTAATAATTAATATAATATAATTAATTAATATTTAATTTATATAATATTAATAATATAATTGCATATTATATTTCCAATGAAATATTAATATATTCATTTTATTTTTCCTAATATTTTAATTTCCTTTTGAATATATTCATTTCCTTTTTCCTTTATAAAAAGAATTATTGATTGTCATTCATTTTTCCTTCATAATTTTTTCCTAATATTTCATTTGTTGGTTACTAATTCTTTTGTAGGGAAAGCTATGCTATATTTTCAGTGAAATATCAATATATTCATTTCGTCTTTCCTAATATTTTATTTCCTTTTAAATATATTTATTTCATTTTTCCTTCATAAAAAAGAATTAATATTGATCTTCATTCCTTTTTCCTTCATAATTTTTTCCTATTATTTCATTTGTTGGTTACTAATTTTTTTCATATGGAAAGTTGTGTTATACTTCCAGTGAAATATTAATATACTCCTTTCGTTTTTCTTAATATTTCATTTCCTTATAAATATATTCATTTCCATTTTCCTTCATAAAAAAATTAATATTCATTTCCATTCTTTTTTCCTTAATAATTTTTTCCTAATATTTTATTGGCTAAACTGTCATCTAGCACCATGAACTATATCCAATTATTCATGCCGCACTGTAACCCCTCGCCTATTCCTATAAGACTAAGGTTCGAAAAATATGTCTTTAGGCTATGAAATTCATAAGATGATCTCCCGATGCTTCAAATTCCTATAAGACTAAGGTTCGGAAAATATGACTTTAGGCTATGAAATTCATAAGATGATCTCCCGATGCTTCAAAGGAATTTTTATAAGGGAGTATAGTTATTATTAAGCTGCGATCATACATACCGGTCGCGAACCGTAAAATTTTTAGGGAACGAATTTTCAGCTCGAATTTCCTAGGAAATGGATGATTATGCATATTATGACTAAGTATGAACTTCCTGCTTAGTTAAGTTGAAATTGGACGGGCTATAAGAGTGAAAATTTATTTTGATCATAGCATCGCTAAATTTCGCGGTATACCGAACCTGGCCCAATTTTGAGGTTTGGACGGGCTATAAGAGTGAAAATTTATTTTGATCATAGCATCGCTAAATTTCGCGGTATACCGAACCTGGCCCAATTTTGAGGTTTAGTCTGAGATAAATTTTTGATTTCAAAATTATCCCTATTTAAATTATTTTCCACCGAAACTTTATCTGTTTGGACCACAACTGTTAAGTTGGAAGATTTTTTATTTTTGGAACCACAAGGTTGTGACAAGTGTCACAATTTTTACCATGTAATTAAAATATTAATTTTAAGAGATGAGTTTGGATAAGCATCCCATATTTTATTATTATTGTTATTATTATTATTATTATTATTATTATTATTATATATATATCATATTACGTATGTATATATATATGGGATAANACGGGCTATAAGAGTGAAAATTTATTTTGATCATAGCATCGCTAAATTTCGCGGTATACCGAACCTGGCCCAATTTTGAGGTTTAGTCTGAGATAAATTTTTGATTTCAAAATTATCCCTATTTAAATTATTTTCCACCGAAACTTTATCTGTTTGGACCACAACTGTTAAGTTGGAAGATTTTTTATTTTTGGAACCACAAGGTTGTGACAAGTGTCACAATTTTTTATTTTTGGAACCACAAGGTTGTGACAAGTGTCACAATTTTTACCATGTAGAACCACAAGGTTGTGACAAGTGTCACAATTTTTACCATGTAATTACACAAGGTTGTGACAAGTGTCACAATTTTTACCATGTAATTAAAATATTAATTTTAAGAGATGAGTTTGGATAAGCATCCCATATTTTATTATTATTGTTATTATTATTATTATTATTATTATTATTATTATATATATATCATATTACGTATGTATATATATATGGGATAAGATATATGAAGGAAATTTCATTTCTTCATTCCCATTTCAATTTCGTGAGAAAGAGAGAGAGAAAGAGAGAGAGAGAGAGAGAGAGTGATCTTCACCATTTTTCCTCCATTAAAGCTAGCTTCCATAGCCAAGTTCTTCATAGATCTCTCAAACTATTCGGTAAAACTTCAATTATATTCGGTAAATAGCTTTATTTTTCCTCCTAGAACATGAATCTAAGTTAAGATTTCTTAAATATTGTGTTATGTTGTTGGTGGAATCTTAGGGTTTTAAGGTGAAATTTGGGGAAAAGACACAAGATTCATCCTACGGTATTAGTACACTTCCGGAAGGTAAGGAATCCCTTAAGTTGGTTTAGTCACTTGAAATTGGATAATTGATTGTTTGGTTGAAATATGATGAGATCTAAGTGAAATTTGTTATGTACATGTGGTATGAATAATATATATGAAATTGTATTTTACATAATATATATGTACAAAATGTTGTGTTGGTGAGTTCTCATTAATGGTGTTGTTAAGGTTGTTATGAATATGGATGTTGGCAAATAGATTATGAGATGGTGGTTCTTGGATGATTAATAGCTTATGAGTATATTAACGATGGATTTAAGGGGTACTTAAAGTTTAATGGTGATTTATGGGCAATAATGAATTTTGTTAATTAATGATGGTGGATTAAGGTGATGATTAAGAGTACTTAATGATTAATTATGGTGATTTGGTTCACGTTGAAGCCTAGTGATGAGGATAATGTTGGACTAAGGACTAAAGATTTATGTTAAGTATAGATGGGTAACTTGTTGAAGGTGAGAAATTGTGGACTAAATATGAGTTACGGGCATCATAAATAAGTAAGGATTACAATATTGATGGGTTAAGACTAATGAGGGTAATTATGCATATGGGTTATGGTTTATTGATTTAAGGTGGAAATCAATTATGAATTATGGTTAAGGGTGGTGATTAGTGATTAAAATGGTGATTAGGAACTATTATTCGTATTAATAAATAAGGAAAGTTATGAAGATTATGAGCTTATAAGGATTATGATTAAAGATTGGATTAATGATGGAATTAAATGAGGATGATGGAATGATGAATAACGTTATTGATGATGGTGATGCCATTATGTTGTTGAGCTAAGATGTTGAATTATAATTATGGTGGTGATATATAATGCTATAATTATGGTACATGAGTTATGAATTGGTGATTATGAATCAATAGGTTTAGATTAATGGATAATTATGGATTATGGTTAATAATGGTGTTAATGCTTTCGAGGACTTGATAATGAGGTTATAATGTTGTTGACTTGTCGTCGATGATGGATTACAAGGTTAGTAGTCACTAATGACAATAATTAATGCTTAGGAGTAATTAAGGTTAATTGTTGGATTATGAGTGACTAAGTATCGATTATAGATGTGTGATTTCCTTAAGTTATAATGGTGTTGATGATAGTGGAAGTTGTTGATGACGATAGTAACAAGGACAACTATCTATTATTAATTAATGGTGGAACCATGATTATGGATCACCGATGATGATTGGATTGTAAGATGAACTGAGATTCATGATAAGGAATAAGTATTGGGAATGGATATATGTAGTGTTAGTAGAAAATATATAAGTATTCGATGAGTGACCAGCTTGTGTTCAGTATTTTCTCAACTGTGTTTCTTCCAAATTTTGCTCGTACTTGAGCTATGCTTGAAAAGCCTTTGGGCTACTAAAAATGTTTATGAAAACTTACGTTGAAAAACGTATGCTATTTTGGTATGCAGGTTGTCAAAACCTTATTTTAAAACGGAAAATACCATTTTTAGTGAGTGTGTACCTTACTAGAATGATGAGAAAATGACGTCAAAATGAATAAAACCTTAGTTTCAAGGAGTTACGAGGATCTTGTTGTCTTTTACCTCGGGCTATAATTACCGAAGGTTGTCATTGAGATATGTACGGTTGTATTCGTACTTGGGCGAAGTCTATTCGCCGAGTCTCTACGTCACTCATGTATGGCTAGACTGTGGGGGTGTGCACACTTAAGCGTATTGACTCCGTCGTCTCCGGGTTGGTGTCATTTTAATGGACCTAGGCGGGGCCACACTAGGGGCCATTCTAATGAACCATCGTCCAAGGGACCGAGAAGAGAACTTGGGTAATGACCGCAAGCCCATGTTCCAGGTTCAATCGGTCAACGACAAGGAATATTCAACATTTCCTATAAGGCCTCATACTTTGAAATGAAACTAAGTCGAGTTTTCACAAGTAATGGTTGAATCAATGACTATGATGAGATATGTGATACTAGTTCCAAGAAACTAGTCAAGTGATGTCTGAGAAAATGGGATATTGTGAAGATGTCAAGTAAGTGATGTCTGAGAAAATGGGATATTGTGAAGATGTCAAGTATGGTATGTCTGAGAAAATGGGATATTGTGAAGATGTCAAGTATGGTTGTGAAAATTCACGCGTGTATCGTGAAAATGATGAAATTCCTGGAAATGAGAAGGCTTGCAAATTCGTCTGAAAGACATGAAAATGATTTTGAGCGGCTTGCAAATTCGTCTGAAAGACATGAAAATGATTTTGAGCGGCAGTTATGCCATTGTATTTAACTGAGAAAAACTTTACATGATTTAACGTGTATACGTATTTAACTGAGAAAAACTTTACATGATTTAACGTGTATACGCTACTATACTATCTGTGAATCATTTGGTTGCAGGTAGGTTTTCAAATCATGGGTAGAAACTTTACGAACTTCCAAATTATTTATGTTTTCAAACCTTTGTCTACTTTTAAGTGACAACGGATTCCCTTACTTAGCCGTCGTGCTAACTACACTTCGATGTGTTTTCCTTATCAGATGCAGTGTAGCGTGGGCCCTTGTAGCTCGATGAGCTCTGAATAGGATGGAGGTACAGGTTGAGGTCTACTCTATCCTAGAATAGACACCCTGGAAGAATTATTTCCATATGTATTAAGTTTGATGTTGATGTTGCATATTGATGTTGTAAGTTTAGCCTGTGCACTTAGAGTGGAGGTTGTTAAAGAGGTAATAGAATTCACTCTAGGTGTGGCGGTAGCACCCAATTTTCTGCTGATAAGATGTAAGCTTCCGCAGCGTTTTATTACGGATTTTGTAATAAATGTAAGAGTTGAAAATTGGGGTGTTACACGCACCCTGAACTTTCATATCGTATATATCGAGCCGCAAACCAAAATAAAAAATTCACCTAGAACTTTTAGCAGGTTTTCAGGTCTTCTTGCTGACATGGCGTCTGATGTGGCATTTCTCTTAACCTTATGTTGTCCATGTAAGCGTTTACATATTTAAAATTAAAAAAAAAAACTAAATTATTATATTAAAATAACCAGAATTTTATTCTCTTTATTTTCATAATGTATACTTTTCAATTTTGCAATTTCAATGTTTCAAAATTTTTTTTTTCAAAATTTATATTTTTTGGCTAATTTATTGTTTAGTATTTTTTCAATTATTCAAATTTATAGAAATGCTAAGGTTAAAAGAAATGTCACATCACTTGAAAACCTGCGCCATGTCAGCAGGAAGACCTGGAAACCTGCTAAAAGTTCTAGGTGAATTTTTTATTTTGGTTTGCGGCTCGATATATACGATATGAAAGTTCAGGGTGCGGCATGAATAATTGGATATAATTCATGGTGCTAGATGACACTTTAGCCTATTTTATTTGGTGGTTACTAATTTGTTTGTAGAGAAAGCTGTGTTATATTTCTAGTGAAATATTAATATGTTGATTTCACTTTTCCTAATATTTCATTTCCTTTTGAATATATTTATTTCCTTTTTCCTTCATAAAAAGAATTAATATTATTTTACATTCATTTTTTCCTTTATAAATTTTTCCTAATCATTCATTTGGTGGTTACTAATTTTTCGTAGGGAAAAGTTGTGTTATATTTCCAGTGAAATATTAATATATTCATTTCATTTTCATAATATTCCATTTTTGTTTTAGTATATTCATTTCCTTTTTCCTTCATCAAAAGAATTAATATTGCTTTCCATCCATTCCTTTTTCATTGGCATGATTTCTTGCCAATTAGTAAGAAAATATTAATAACAGATTCCTTGCCAAACAGTAATATTTATTTTCTTTTCGTTCATAAAAATTTATTTTTAATTTCCATATGATTAAAAAGTAATATAATTATAAAAATATAATTGTTGAATATATTTTTAGTGAAATATTAATAAATTTATTTTTTTCTCATTCTAAATAATTAATATAATTATAATTATAATATAATTTTCGATTATATTTGCAGTGAAATATGAATATATTCATTTCATTTTTCCTTCATATATTCATTTCCATTTCTTTTTCCTTCATAATTTTTTGCTAATATTTCATTTGGTGGTTACTAATTTTTGCATAGGGAAAGCTATGTTATATTTATAGTGAATTTTTATTTTCTTTTTCATTCATAGAAATATTTTAATATTTATTTCCATATAATTAATAAGTAATATAATTATAAAAATATAATTGCCAATTATATTTCCAATGAAATATTAATATATTCATTTTCTTTTTCCTTCATAAATATTAATATTATTAATATAATTTTAATAATTTAATTGTCAAAATAAATTCAATTCCTTTTTTTGTTCAATTTTCAATCAAATATTAATATTAATTTACTTTTTCAAATGGCCTAAATTCCATGCCGTTTAATTTTTAGTTTATTATTTTTTAATATTCTTTTTTTTTGAACTATAATTTCACCTCTGAACATGGTATGAATAAACGAATAAAACAACTACATATTCAAAGTAATGTAAAAACATGAAATGTTAATATTTAAACAAATTACACAAATTTAAAAATTGAAATCTTTAATGCCCAAAAACATAAAATGACTATGATTTCAACAGGAAAAGATTATATTAATTGCTTCTCAGCTTTCACATCTCTTAACAGATCCATTATCCTTTGCATCACATTGCTTATTAGGCTCCAAATATCTACATTTGTAATTAAAGAATCAAGAGAGCTGGAAATATAAGATTTCAAATATGAACGAATAGTTTAAAAAAAATCAATTAAAAAAGAATAGTTAATACTTAGAATAAAAGTTGTAGTTATTTGACAAATTAGCTTACCTTTCGACAATTGAAGCTACCAACAATTAACTCCCGCGCTTGTGATTGCAAAATATAAGAACCTGCAATGAATTTAACCAAAAAAAAAAAAAGATAAGATAAGAATAGTAAAAAAAAAACAGAAAACATGACACACTTTTTTGGAGAAGGGTGGTTGTTCCTATGTAAATTGATGCTTTCACAAACGAAAAACAACAGAACTAAGAGAGATTAAAATGTGCGGTGGTGGTTGATTGTGTTTCTTCTTGTATTTATAGCCATAAAGAGAGAGAGGCAGAGCTATTATTGGTAATTGGTAATAATTGGTAATTGGTAATTGGTAATTCATTTGATTGCCATTCATATGTTTTCACCATTAACGTAATAATAACATATCTTTTTGTAATAATTGGTAATTGGTAATAAATAAATGGAATTGTAAACAAATAGGTATTTGAATATAATATACTAGTGTTTTACCCGTGCGGTGCACGGAAAAAAATTTGTTATTATGAATTTAAATAAAAAAAATTTAAAAATATAAATATATTAAAATTTACAATATAATAATATAGTTGAATTTTCATATATTTGGTCAAGTATCTATTATCATAGCATACAAAATTAAAATTTTACTCCGTATATGATTAATATAATCTCTAATCATGTACATATTTATATAAATTTATAGAGAAAAATATACATAATTAAATTGAATTATTCCTAATCGTATTTCATATATATTATAATTCTAACAATATGAATAATAACTAAGAAAATTATACTTAGAAATTAAAAAAATATAAATTATAAATTTTATATATGTGATTTTAAACTCTAATTAGACTCATTTTCTTATATGATTGTGTAATACAGTGTATATACAAATAATATTTATTAATATGTATATATGCAAATTCTATAATATAATTTCTGTAATTATAATTTATATTGATATATTATAATTAAAATAATTAAATTTAGAAACTAAAAAATTAGCATTTTAATTTTGTATGATTAATATATTGCACAAGTATATGTATATATGTATTTTTAAAAATATAAATATTTATGAATACATATTTTGTTAATTTTATAATTTTATTTTTAATAATATTTTATATTTTGTTAATTATAATTAAGAAAATTACATTTACAAATTAAAAGAATTTAATTTTTAAATTTATATGGATTAATGTAGTCCCTAACTATATTACATATTTAGAAACTTTTTAAATATTTTTGAATTTTTAATTAAGAGTATGAATTTAGATATATTTTAAAATAAATTTTTTATAAGTAATCATTGTAGTAATTAACGTGTATAATTACACCAGTAATCACAATTCTTTAAAAAAAATGTGTATATATTTTTATATTGTACAAAATACTATAAATATAATATATGTCTACATAAATGGATAAAAAGAGAAATGGATAATTTTTATTATTATATAGATATTGATAAATATTATATAATTTTTTTTCTTGCATGAAAAAACATTCTTATTTTAAAATTTTACATTGATATCTGAGTTTTGTGTCAAAATTTACTATGGTGATATTTTAAACCTTGAGTAACACTTGTGTAAGACCGTCTTACAATTCTCAATCCATAAGACGGGTCGGATCTTTGATTAATGGATCAAATATTTGATTAATGAGTCGGATCTTTGACCTCATTAATTAAAGATACGACCCGTCTCACGGATTGAGTCCATGAGACGGTCACACACAAGTTTTTACCTTAATATTTTGTTTGTTATCATAAATAGTAATAGATGTCTGGAAACCATTTAGTTTTGTTTCTAAATATTTTCCAACCCATAAATGTACACAATCAAACCATCTCTAGATCATCATTTAAATAATAGGTCCATAATAGACTTGGTGGTTTAATATTTGTAGATCGATGATATGTTTTTAACTAACTTATTGAAAGTTTATTTCTTTTATTTCTATTATCTCTTAGTATTCTTCATTTTAAATTGATAGATCTCGAGATGATTCATCATTTTTAAATATGTGAATTTCAATTAATTTAATAACATTATATATAAATGTGAGACATTTACCCAATAACATTATTTTTTTTTAAACTCCGCAAATGTAAGTTAGTTCAATTAGTTTATTTTTATGTTAATTTTTCTTCAGTTATGTTATTAACGTAAATTAATTTTTTTTGGGCTTATAATATTTAAATAATAACTATTATTTTAGATTTGTAATTTTTATAATTTATGGTATTTTATAAAATTTGTTTACAGCATTTGTAGTACAATGCAAAACCTTTAAATTAATGCAATAATGCTTATATTTGTTATTAGTAAAATGTTAAAATCATAATAATGATATATTTTACCTTTAACATTTTTAAACTTTGAAAACCAACATCATTTATGCTGGAAGAAATTTATATATAGTAGTAATAATATTGTAGTTAGTTTTAAAAGTTAGATGAAGTAAATAAATTGACATGCAACAATTTCTTTTGGGTGAACTTTTGACATGCAACAATAATTCAATATGTATATATGTATTATAGTTATTATTTTCTCTTTTTAGCAATATATATATATATATATATATATATATATATAATTTTAATTTTAAAAATTTTAATTAAAATTCAAAATATAAAACAAATGAAATTAAAAATATCTATAATAAAAAAATACTAAATTGAATAGAAGATTTCAATTTTATCTTATTAGAATAAATTAAATTTGACATAGCTATTTTGATTTAGAATTTTTTAAATTTTAATAGAGTATATATTTTTCTTTTTTATAAATTCCATTTCCATTAAATTATCATATTATTATTATGTAATGACTTTAAAAAGGATATAGATCTATATATATATATAATAATATAATAATGGAAAATAGAATTATAAATAACAATGAGATTTATTTTTGTTTTATTTTGAACCGAAGTTTAGTTTTATGCGCCTGAAAAGTTTGAAAAAGAATTATTTCAATTGTTGTACGTAATTAGGTCGATTTAATATAATTGTATGTTTATTTAATACATAAAAATAAAAAAATCAATATTGGTGTTATTTAAAAGTTTTAATTAGAACTTTATAATGATATATTTTTTTATATATTTATTTGCGAATATAAAATAAAAAAATACGCAAGATTAAAATATTTTGAACCATACCCTAATTGAATTGCATGGTATATTATCATGAGAGAAATTTAATTACGTACATTAACATAATATAGTAATATTTTTTTTAATAATATAATGTAAATCATATAGTAATTTGATTGTTATTTTTTTAATACTATAATATACATCATATAGTAATTTGATTGTTGGAATTTTTATTTATTTTTGAATATTATCATGAGAGGAATTTAATTACGTACATTAACATAATATGGTAATATTTTTTTTGAATACTATAATATACATCATATAGTAATTAATATATATATATATATATATATATATATATATTAAAAATACGCAAGGTTAAACTATTTCGTTTAAGGAATCCAGGAATGGAATTGAGTAAAATATTTCATTAATTTCCATGTATAATAAGGAATGGAATCATATTTTGAATATTTTATCAATTTTAGCCATAAATAAGGAATGATAAGGAAAGCTAGAATTTTCTTATAAGGAATTATTATATAATATTATGTTGACCGATTTCAAAATTTTTGGACTAAAATGAGTGGGAAATCTAGCACTTCTGTTTTAATATATATATAGATATAGATATGGAATTCAATTATAATTAATAGAATTCCATACAATTATAACTAATATATTTTTATATATTATTATATAGATATAGATATAGATATAGATTATTATTTTCTACCATAATAAATAAATAAATAAATCTATACCATAAACATTTGTCAGTGGTATTACATTAATGCATGTATATGTATTAATCTATAAAATACAAATATACTATCATAATAATTAATTACCATAAACAATTTTCAATGGTATTACATTAATGCACGTATATGTATTAATCTATAAAATATAAATATACTATCATAATAATTAATTACCAAAAACAATTTTCAGTGGTAATACATTAATGCACGTATATGTATTAATCTATAAAATATAAATATACTATCATAATAATTAATTAACATAAACAATTTTCAGTGGTATTACATTAATGCACGTATATGTATTAATCTATAAAATATAAATATACTATCATAATGATTAATTACCAAAAACAATTTTCAGTGGTAATACATTAATGCACGCATATTTATTAATCTATAAAATATAAATATACTATCATAATAATTAATTACCATAAATAATTTTCAGTGGTATTACTAATAAGGAATTACCATAATTACTAATAACTAATTACCAATCTATACTATATATAATATATTATGATTACCATAATTACTAATATTATGATAGAATAATATTAATTAATTATAATTAGAATAATAATTACCATATTACTAAAATGCCCCTACGTTTGGGCGGGAATTTTTGGAGGAGGATAATGCTTTTATATATAGTATAAATATAAATGGTATAACGTTATGCAATAATTATCAATTATTTATTGACTACCGATGATAATATATGGTAGTAAATCACAAATGTTTTGAAGTACCACTCAAGTCTAGGAGTATTATTCTGTACAACTAACATTTACATAATTTTTCTAGGTTATAATTTGTGGTTTTTTTTCTCTCTTTATAGCAATACCTTTTTCTTTTCTTTGGAAATATTTTGGACTTGCATAAGTAATGAAAGCCACCATCTTTTCTTCCAATCTTCTTCACAAGCATAGCCTATCATTCTTACGTCCAATGCTTATATTGTACATTAGGATACACGTAGTAAGAAGAATCCTAATACATTTTAATTTTCAATATATGGTATGTCCAGCGATTTTATTGTACTATAGATTCATTTTGACTCAAAATATTTTTAAAATGAGCACATATCAAAATATAATGAGCCTAGTACATTATTACACAGGAGAAATATAAATACAAAACGTAGAAGTATAGTTCAACTAGAAGTAGTCTAGACTAAGAGTCCTAACACTCCCCCTCAAGCACAGGGAGGAGCGACCTGAAGCTTGTCACGTAGAAAGGCAAAACGAGGCGCAGCTAACGGTTTGGTAAAGATATCAGCTAATTGATCCTTTGTAGAGATAAAATGAACCTGAAGCTCCCCGGAGGCCACCTTGTCACGAACAAAGTGATAATCAATCTCAATATGCTTCGTACGAGCATGAAACACAGGATTGGCACACATATAAGTGGCCCCTAGATTATCACACCACAACCGCGGAGGAGAAGACGGAGGAACACCCAACTCACGAAGCAAGGAAACCACCCAGGTGACTTCAGCACAAACATCTGCAATAGCCTTGTACTCTGCCTCAGTGGAAGAACGAGCAACAGTACGTTGCTTCCGACAAACCCAAGAGATGAGATTCGAGCCCAAGAACACCGCAAAACCACTCGTGGACTTCCTGTCTTCCGGGCAACCAGCCCAATCCGAGTCACTATAGGCATGAATATCAATATGAGAAGACTTACACAAACGTAAAGCATAATGCGTAGTCCCCTTAACATAAAGAAGAACCCTCTTCAGCTGAGCCCAATGCGCGACCGTAGGGGCATGCATCTGCTGACACAACAGATTCACTACAAAAGAAAGATCTGGACGAGTCACAGTGTGATACTGTAACGCCCCAGCCAAACTCCTGTACCGAGTAGGATCAGCATACAACTCAGAACAATCGCCCGAAGAGCGAGAGACAGGAACAGGAGTCGCCAAAGGCTTGCAGTTAGACATTCCTGCACGCTTAAGAATATCAAGCATATATCGCTTCTGAGAAAGCAACAAACCATCACCAGCACTGACAGTCTCAATGCCTAGAAAGAATCCCGGGCTGCCCAAATCACGAATCTTAAAGGCCTTAGACAACTTAGAAATAAGCGCAGAAACCAAGTCAGAATCACTCCCCATGACCAAGATGTCATCCACATAAACTAACAAATAAACATGCAACTCCCCCTGAGTAAAGATAAACAAAGAAACATCCGTCTTGGATGCCCGAAAGCCAATAGACAACAGGAAAGCATGCAAACGAGTAAACCACGCACGCGGGGCCTACTTAAGACCATATAAAGATCGCTGCTACAAACAAACATAACTAGGAAATTCCGAGTCAGCATACCCAGGAGGCTGGCTCATATAAACAGTTTCAGCTAACGCACCATTCAGGAAGGCATTATGCACATCAAGCTGACGCACAACCCAGGCAGAACTCAAAGCAAGAGACAACAACAAACGTACCGTAGTAGGCTTAACCACAGGACTGAATGTATCAAAAAAGTCCTGACCAGCAACCTGGTTAAAGCCTTTTGCAACCAGTCTCGCCTTGTGACGCTCCACTGAACCATCAGCCTTCCTCTTGGTTCTAAACACCCACTTGCACCCCACAACATTCATACCAGCACGAAAGGGTACAAAACGCCACGTCTGATTCTGCAGCAAGGCATTGAACTCCGCATCCATAGCCTCTCTCCACTCCGGGAAGCGCACAGCCTGTGTATAGCAAGTAGGCTCAACAGGACACACCTCTGCAGAAAGAGCCACTAATTCAGCCCCTTCGGACCGAACTCTGCTGCGCGTCATAGGAACCCGAGCCACAGTAGTAGAGGTGGTGGATCTAGGAACCCGAGCACGAACCACAGGCCGAGCAGCCACAGTAGTAGGGACAGGAGACGAGGGCACCACCGAACCAACACGGAGAGATGGCACACGAGTAACACCCCAAGGCTGAGGCTCAAAACCTGCCACAGGCTGCAAAATAGGCTTAGCAGCAAAAGGAAAAACATGCTCATCAAAACGAACATGCCGGCAGATAAAGACCTTATTAGTGTTCAAATCCATGCATCGATACCCCCGAAAAGACTCAGGATAACCAAGAAAGACACAAGGAGCGGAATGGAAACTCATTTTATGACGGTTATAAGGGCGAAGGTGAGGGTAACATAAACAACCGAAGACACGCAGAAAGGAATACGACGGAGGAGACCGATGAAGCATAAAATGTGGACTTTTATTACCCAGAACTGAAGAAGGCATCCTATTAATAAGATATACTACAGACTCAAATGCATAGTCCCAATAACGGGAAGGAACAGAAGCATGAGCAAGTAAAGTGAGGCCGGTTTCAACTATATGCCTATGCTTACGCTCAACACGACCATTTTGTTCGTGAGTGTAAGCACAGGACTGCCTATGACGAATGCCAAGCTTAAGAAACTCAGAATGTAGCTTCTTGTACTCAGCACCCAGATCAGATTGGATGGATTTAATGGAACAACCAAAAGAGCGTTCAACTAACGAGCGAAACTGAGCAAAGGCAGTATACAAATCAGATTTTAAGCGTAAAGGAAAAAACCAAGTAAACCGATTAAAATCATCCACAAATATCACGAAATAGCGATTACCATTAACCGAAGTAACAGGCGCAAGCCCCCAAATATCAGTATAATTAAGTCTAAAACATGGGTACTAGAAGACTCAGTACTAGAAAGTGGGAAACGCGCAGATTTCCCAAGTTGACATGCATTACACAGAGAATTTAAACGACTAGGCGAACTAACTAAACAAGACTCCAAAATACGACTCTGAACGCGATGGTGAGGATGTCCCAAGCGCCCATGCCATACCGAAGCCGACGCACGAGCCGAAAGGAAAGCAGACGAACTAGAAGAGGGCAACACCGGAAGAGTGTAGAGACAGCCCGAACTCTTACCCTGCAGAAGGACTACTTTGGTGCGGATATCCTCCACAACAAAATGCGTAGGGTAAAACTCAAAAAAGACATTGTTTTCATAGGCAAATTTTTGAACAGAAAGCAAGGAAGCAGATAAACCAGGAACATGAAGAACACGAGACATGTTAAACGAGCGAGAAGGAGTAGAAAACGATGCACAGCCAACACTAAAAATAGGTAAGGCCTTACCATTAACGTGTCATGACCAGTATAATCCTCGGAAGCAGTGAGAACGTGTCCATCTGGCGTGGCATGATCAGTAGCCCCCGTATCCGGGAACCAAGTCTGCGAACCCAACGAAACACCCGAGTCAGACGCACCATGATAGACCATGTGAGCTTGAGAACCATCGGAATATCTGCGGTAGCACGAAACAGCAGTATGCCCAGTTAAATCACAGATTTGACACCTGGGAGCACCAAAATTACCGCCACGGTGCCGCTGCTATCCGCCGCGCCAAGAACCAGAGCCCCTCGACCGACCAGAATTGCCGCCACGCCACTACTGTCTACCATGCGAACGAGCCTGCTAGCCGAACTGCTGCGAGCCGAAACTGGACTGCCGACCACCGCCGCGCCATTGCTGCTGACCACCACGCCGACCAGAGCGGCCAGAACCCCGGCGAGCCAAGTGAGCAACAGACGACGCACCTCCAACCGCCGGAGACAGCTCCTCAGCATGAATAAATTCCTGAGAGCTAAGAAGATCCGCCAGCCTCTCCAAACTAATCGGCGCGTCGCTGGAGGAGAGAGACGCCGTGAACGGCCTGAACTCTGGACGAAGGCCACGGAAAACATAAATGTTTTGCTCATCCGCCGACACCGGCCGGCCGGCCAAGACGAGGTCCTCAAGCAGCACCTTCACCCGGCCGAGGTAATCTGTAACCGACGAGTCTCCTTGCTGCAAAGTCTGAAGCTGTCCAAGAAGGTGAACCGCCCGGGCACGAGACGAAGAGGCCAACGCAAGTTCGATCGACTGCCAAACAGCCATGGATGTCGACCGACCAAGAACCAGCGGCATGACCTCCTCCGTCAGAGAAGAAATCAGCATCGACAACAGCTGCTGATCCTGCTGCACCCAAACGCCGTAGGCAGGGTTGATCAGAGCAACGGCAGTAGACGTGGCTTCACCGGCGGGGAGAGGCAGTGTGGGCGACGGACACGGGTAGGTTCCATCGATAAACCGCCTGAAATTCTGACCACGCAAAAACGGTAGGATTTGAGCTCGCCAAAACAGAAAATTGCGATTAGTGAGTTTGATGCTCACATAATGATGAGCCGAGGACAAAGACGGTGGCACGGAAGGCATAGGCACATCCGAAACAGTCCGCTCGGAAGAGACACCGGCAGAGCTGTCATTGGCAGCCATTGAAAAATAAAACCTAGCGATGATACCATATTGGAATTGAATATTTCTGTATATCTCGAATACATAATTACACAGGAGAAATATAAATACAAAACGTAGAAGTATAGTTCAACTAGAAGTAGTCTAGACTAAGAGTCCTAACAAAACGAATGTGTAATACACTAGTAAAAATGAACTTGTATAAGCCTCGATCCTACAATTGAAACTCGAAATCTTGCATCCTCACTCTTCTTATTACTATACAATTAAAATAAAACTTAATCGATTCCTAAACTACTTAGTAATCCTCTCTTGGAGGCTACATTTTGGAAGAAGAAATTAAGAGCAAAGGGAAAGGGGAAAGTAGGCAGTTAGGGAATCTCGCAAATGGGAGAACGAAATATATTTATAAGTGAGCAAAAGAAGTGATGACAAACATGACATTTTTGTGTTGAAGATCATGCATTAAATTTTAGTCTTTTCAATAGTTGTTTCATATTTTTCTACTTACAGTGCATATTTTTGCCTTTCCAAAGTTCCAGTGCACATTGTTCCTTCTTTTAGAGCACATTGTTGTGCCTTACAGTGCACATTGTTGTGCCTTCCAGAGCATTTTTTTAAATATCGTAGGTGGCAAATTTTTTTTAAATGATCAATTAATCTTGATCACTAATTACTAATTTCAGTTGAATATTGTTTGCTTGTTTATTATTTATGGTCGTTTATGATTTGTGTTGAAGATCCTATATTAAATTTAATTTTTTTCAATAATTGTTTCACATGTTTGTGTCTCCAGTGCGCATTTTTTGTCTTCCAGAGCACATTGTTGAAGTTCGTAGGTGGCGATTTTTTTTATCTAGGGTTGAGATTCATTCTCATTTCTCATCTGCGACATTCTTTACACTTGAACCCTTCCATATATATAAATATTAATAAATAAATAAATATATATATATATATATATATATATATATATATATATGCACACACACACACACACACACACCTCTATGAATGGGACGAAGACAAGTTTGTACTCAAAATGTTTTTTCGACAGCATTTCTGCCTGTGCACACACACATAACTAGCAGTGCACACACATTAACCCCTGTGCGCTATTAGCGAATGAAATAGTATTTTCTGTAAGAACTTTGGTATAAATACAAAACGCACCTATTTGTCCGGTATGTTGCGTCGTCAAAAGATATTGCATCCCCAAAGTATTAGTAATTCTTCCTCCCTACCGCGTTTGTCCAAAATATACGGCATAACTATGCCCCTTCATTGAGGTCGAAATCAAAGTAGTAGTTTGAGTTGATCTCTTTTTTTTGAACATTTCCTCAACAACCATTTGTGCGTCCACACCAGATATATATATATATATATATATATATATTGTAAGTGTACAAATGATACACGGTCCTTTGTTATTGGCTATATTATTTGTCAAAAATACTCTTAGCCTATGTCTAGTTTGTTTATTAGTTTTTGGACCGTAAGCCAGTCTGTAAACCAGTGCTGATAGTGAAGCTGTACCAGCGGACGCTGTCTCAGACAGCAAGGAATTAGTCCACCCATTTAAATTGTGTGGCTAACAGAATTTTAAGGGGTGTGGCTCTCTTTTATTCAAGGAGTTTTTCAGATCTAAAATTGTGAAGGTTGTTAAAAAATGCTACACTATTTAAAGGAAGGCATTTGAAGCTCTAATATTCACCTCTACACATGATACAAGTTCAGAGCTTTCACACGTGAATATTAAGAAGATCATTTGAAGAATTAATGACGTTCTGCTGCTGTCTTTGATGCTGTCGTTGATGCTGAGTCGAGATGAAGAATTGAAGAATTCTTGGCTTGCAGTTTTGTCAATTCAAAAGTAGATGTTGAAGGTTGTGTGTTGGTTTTGAACCTTTGTACGTTTGGGTTGTATTCCAACTATTGTAAACCTTGGTGCATCTAGTGGATTGGGCAAAAGCTGAGTAGCCCCGCAGACGTAGGAGTTTTAGCTCCGAACTGCGTGATCAATTCCTGTGTTCGGGTTATTTTTCTTTACTTGTGTTTTTATTCTTGTTTGTCTTTTAGTTTTATCTAATATGGACTAATAACTATATAAATGTTAAATAATCCCTGAACTTGTAAAGTTTTGCATTCAAGATCCGCGAAGTTATTTCATATATATATATATATATATATATATATATATATATATATATATATATATATATATATATATATATATATATATATATATATATATATATATATATATATATATA
>NC_044917.1:24895451-24950239 GCF_003576645.1 Ipomoea triloba
ATATATATATATATATATATATATATATATATATATATATATATATATATATATATATATATATATATATATATATATATATATATATATATATATATATATATATATATATATATATATATATATATATATATATATATATATATATGCTAATAGATCCCTTCTGAAATTGCAGAAGTCAACACAGGTAACCCCCTTATTAGTAAAACTCACAACCATTTCTTTGTACAGGCGGAATGCTTTGGTGGGCCCAATATTTGCCCTTGTACAATTAGCGTGTGTTAGATATATTAGCTATGTTAGATTTGGTTAATAACTGTTAGAGTCAGACTCCTATTCTTTAGCCTATTATATAGATAGTTAGTGTAACTCTATTATCTGTAACACTCTCTCTCTGTTGAACTAATAATCAAACTCTCATTTGGTATCAGAATAGCATTAGGTTTCCCCACTTCCTCTCCCTTCTTTTCCGATGGCCACCAACGATTCCGAAAGAACGGTGAGCGCTGCCGCCACACCGGCGCCGGTCACCACCCCGAACTCTCTTACCTCCGCTCATCATTTCCTGTCAATCAAATTGACGACACAGAATTATCTCTTCTGGCGTACCCAACTAATACCATTTCTCAAAGGCCAAGGTTTACTGGGTTAAATGGACGGCATAACTTTGCCTACGCCACCAAAGATTGCCGCCACTGGAAGTGCGACGCAACAGACTACCAACACTGACGAGGCCTCTTCTCCCGTCGCGAACCCTGCTTATGTCGTATGGATGCAACAGGACAAGTCAATCATGTCCATGTTGATCTCCTCCCTCTCCGAGGAGGTAATGTACCTTGCGGTCGGTCAATCCACCGCTCGGGATATATGGCGTTCCATCGAGACGGCCTTGGGTTTCTCTACCCACACGCGGTGTCTCAACCTCCTTGCCCAATTCCAGTCGCTCCGGCAAGGCAACATGATGACGACAGAATACCTTGGGCAAGTGCAACTCCTCATCGAAGACCTTGCCTTGGCCGGCCGCCCCGTCTCTCTTGACGAACAAAACCTCTACGTTTTTAGAAGTCTCCGGCTTGAGTTCAGATCAATAGCAGCTTCGCTATCGGATTGTTTACAGGCGCAGCAGCTTATCTACACCGATGACTTCGCGACGGGCGTAGCAGCGCTGCCTTCTGGCCAAGCGACGTCGATGGCAGCTTCTCGCGGTCGGAGACAGCATGGCGACGGCGGCTCAGGCGGACGCCACCATCGCGAAGGTGGTCGTGAAAACTAGTGGCAAACCCGAGGGCAAGGCGGACAGGACCGAGACGGTGGTGGACGTGGTGGTTCTCCGAGGTGTCAGATATGCCACTCACATAGCCACACAGCAGTCCACTGTTACCGCCGTTACTCCGACCAGCCGCCAGCGCATGCGAACGTTGCAGTAAGCGGCGATGGTGGAGTCCCGTCCGAAGTGTCGACGTGGTTCCCGGACACAAGGGCTTCTGCGTATGCAACTCCAGATCAGACGATGTTGGCTCATTCTGTAACCCCTCAATTTTTCCGACAAAGTTACGGTTCGAGAAATATTTTTTAAGGCTATAATATTTATGAGATGACCTTTCGGTACTTCAGAAGGATTTTTATAAGTGAGGCTAATTATTATAAAGCTGCGATCTACGTACCGGTCACGAACCGTAAAATTTTTAAGGATTTATATACAGTTCGAATTTTCCTAGAAATGGATTATTGAGTATGATACGATTAAGCGTGAACTTCCTACTCAGTTCAAGTGAGAATTTAAACGGACGGTAAGAGTGAAATTGTTACGGACCTTCGTACCTGTATTTCGCGAGATACCGAAAAATTCCCAATTTTAGTGGTTATTGACGGGATTATTTTTAGAATAATTTTGGTGGTAGAATTTTCCCGAATTAAGTTATAATCCTCCGAACTTTTATCTGATTTACTCCCTAACTGGAAAAGGAGCCTTATTCTACAAGATACACCATGGAATTGTGACAAGTGGCATCATTATTGACCACATGGTATTAAATAATTAATTAAAGGGGAGGAGTGTGGGATAAGCTAGCTAAGAAGATTGGGCTCCAAGTCTTGCATTTCCTACACCCATTTTCGAAAACCATAAGGGAAAAAGAAGAGAAAGGAAAATTAGTCTTCCACCTTGTGATCAAGAACTCCTAAGCATCTCTTCAACTCAAGTGCTCTAGTGTAGGTAAGACTTTGGTTTTGTTCGGTTAAATCCTTCCTAGAACTTAAGTGTAAACTAAAGGTGCATGGAAATGTTGTTATTATGGTGATTTTTAGGATCTTTGGTGAAAGGCTCGAAGGAGGAAATCATCAACTTCTACGCTCTTACAATCTTCTAGAAAGGTAAGGAATCCCTTAAGTTGGTTTAGTCACTTGAAGGTGATCAAATGCTAGTAAATTATGTGACTAGGAATTTTATGTGAAAATTATGTGTTAAGTTTATGGATCTACAAGTTGGCTCAAAGAAACTACACTTTAATGTTTAGTAATTTTTGGTATGCATGTTCATAGTTAATTTATGCATGTATATGTTGTGTTTATGTCCATATAGGCTTATACTTGTGAAAATATTGGAAAAAAAATAAAGATAGTCTCTGGCAGTAACTTCCGAGATTTATTGGGAAAAATTGGTAAGGTATTTTGATCCTATTTTTTTTAGGTATGTAGTTCTACAAGTGTAGAACCTGCATATAAACTTTCATAATGATCGGAGTAGTATAAGTATGGTTTTCGAATTTTCTTCCAAAACTGGTCCAGAGAGAAAAATTCTGGACAGCGCACTGCCAAGGGAAAAAATCGAATTTTCTGTGTTTTTTCGCGGATCAAAATGACCAAAACTTTTTATGGACATCAAGTACTATAAGTTGGGGTTCTACCATAAAAATTTTAAGTGAAAAAGAGTTCAGGAACTATTTTTACCGGTTCAATCTTTCGGACTGCGCCAAGCTGAAATTTTCTGAAAAGGAATGGTTAGAAACAATTTTGACAAAAATATTTTGTAACAAAAATAGTAGCGAAATTTTGGAATGTCACAATCAATTTGGAAGAAAAATCGTGTTTTTAAGAAATAAGTGTAACCCTTGTCACTTGGAATTTCATAACGAAAAGTCGTTAACAAATATGTGTATTTTGGAAACATATTTGAACAAGTATGATTGTTTTGAGTCATCATGTGAGTATGTTAATTAAACTCGAGGAAAATGAAGCATTATGCTTTCAACCCTTAGTTCTGAGTGAAAGAGTTATTGTGAGGTTTTGTATGATTGATTCATACTGCAGAGCGAAGTCTATTCGCTGAGTGAATTGTGAGATGTCTTTGTATGATTAATTCATACTGCAGAGCGAAGTCTATTCGCTGAGTGAATGGTGAGATGTCTTTGTATGATTAATTCATACTGCAGAGCGAAGTCTATTCGCTGAGTGAATGGTGAGATGTCTTTGTATGATTAATTCATACTGCAGAGCGAAGTCTATTCGCTGAGAGAATTAGTGAGTATTAAAATGTCGTGTGTCCCGAACAATGATGTGTGTGTTGTGATTCTCACTTTGAATTGAGTGGAAATTCTCGGAAATGGAAGTGTTATGTGCTGATGTCACTTATATACTATATTGTGTTCTTTTGTTATAATCTGGTTGCAGGTAGATTGCAACTTATGGGTAAAGCTTATAGTTTTTCTGAGAATTATGCTTTTCGAAACCTTTGTTTACTTTTGAGTGACAATGGATTTCCTTACTTAGTCGTCGCGCTAACTACACTTCATCGTGTCCTTTATTAGATGCAGTCTAGCGTGGGCCCCTGTGGCCGTGTCCTTTATTAGATGCAGTCTAGCGTGGGCCCCTGTGGCCGATGAGTTTATTAGATGCAGTCTAGCGTGGGCCCCTGTGGCCGATGAGCTCTGAATAGGATGGGAGTCGAGGTTGAAGACTACTCTATCCTAGAATAGACACCTTGGAAGGATTAGTTTCTACACGTACATTTGTATGTTGACACGGTTATTTGAGGTTGTAAGTTTAGCCTTAGCGTTTGGGTATAGGAGAGATACCTAAACGTGGCGGTAACACCTAGTTTGCTGTTGGTTAGATGCTTCCGCAATGTATTGTATTATTAGGGATTTTGTAATAAATCCAAGAGGTGAGAATTGGGGTGTTACACATTCTGAGGAATACTCTGGCAGTGACGTCTTCCGGGATGGTAACGGCGCAGGTTTGGGCATATCTCGTATCGGTTTTACTTCGATTCCCTAAGTTTCTAAATCTTTAAATTTATCAAATATTCTGCATGTACCACACAATTGTCTGCTTCGTTATTATCTGTCAGTCGGTTTACAAATGATAATAACGTCTTCTTTGAATTCCATCCCACCTTTTTTGTTGTGAAGGATTGCCTCACCAGGGCGGTACTCCTTAAAGGCTCCAGTTCGGGTGGCTTGTACACACTTCTAGTTCCCCGGGCACATTCGACTCACCTGACTGCTCGGGCTCCTTCTACCGTTTGGCATCAGCGTCTAGGCCACCCGCATGGTCGTGTCCTCCAGCATGTCCTTCAGTCCTGTCCAATTGCTCCGCAGAAATTGAGTTTACTAAATCTTTGTTCAGCTTGTTAATTGGGGAAATCTTCCCGGTTTCCACTAGATAGAATAAAAACCTCTAGTTCCAATGTTTTAGATTTAGTGTACTTGGACATTTGGGGTCCTGCCCCGGCTATTTCTGCGGATGGTTTTCGTTATTTTGTGTTATTTGCCGATGACCATACCCGCTTTTGTTGGTTATATCCTTTGCGTGTAAAAACTAATATAGTGATATCTATAAAGTGTTTGATGTTTTTCGGGGCATGGTAGAGCGCCTGTTCTCACGTTCTATCAAGGCCATCCAGTCTGATTTAGGGGTTGAATATCGCCGCCTGCAAACTCTTTTTCAGTCCCTTGATATTGCACACAGACAATCATGTGCCTACACACACGAACAAAATGGCCGGGTAGAGCGCCGACACCAACACATTGTTGAAACCGGGTTAGCTCTTCCACTACATTGCTTTTGAAACATTAGGATTCTGCTTTTGAAACTGGTACGTACCTAATTAACCGATTACCACCAACAGTATTGCAGTTTGATACTCTTTTTTATCGACTGTTCAAAACACCACCCACATATACCTCCCTACGGGTATTTGGGTGCCTCTGTTTTCCCTACCTACGGGTATTTCGGTCAGCCCCATGTGTCTTCTTAAGTTACCCTACGTCTTTCCAAGGATATCGATGTCTAAATCTTGATATCGGGAAAACCTTTATCTGTCGTCATGTCTGATTTGACGAGACTGTTTTTCCTTTTGCTTCTACTATACAGGATACAGTTGGCAACACAGACTCACCGAAACTATGGGGCTCCAGCCCGATGAGCCCCGAACTACTACCTACTGTTGCTCCATTACCCACTCCGGTTTTAGCCCCAGCTACTTGAGGCACGAAGCGGCGTAAAGCGGGAACACCACAACAGCGTGGACACACCATGCGCCTACGCCACATTACTAGGGGAACTAGTGAGCAGTTTTAGGCACTTACAGTCGATACTACAGATCCCTCCTGCTACACTCAGGCCGTTGGTCATCCACAATGGCGAGACGCCATGGACCAGGAGTTCAATGCTCTCCTACATAACAGTACCTGGACTCTTGTTCCTCCCAAATTGGGTATGAACATCATTGGGTGCAAATGGGTTTTTTGCACCAAGCGAAAAGCCGACAGCACCATCGAGCGACATAGGGCGCGTTTAGTAGCGCTGGTGAAGACTTTTTAGACACATTCAGTCCTGTTGTCAAACCGACGATAGTACGTCTCTTGTTTTCCTTTGCAGTATCACAGGATTGGACTCTATGCCGGCTTGATGTCCACAATGCCTTCCTGAACGGGCACTTAGCTGAAACTGTATTCATGCGACAGCCACCAGGGTACGAGGACCCGGCTCGCCCTGATCACTTGCGTCACCTACAACGCTCCTTATACGGCCTCAAACAGGCTCCCCGGGTATGGTTCAAACGGCTACATGACTTTCTGCTTTAGATTGGTTTCTCGGCTTCCAAAACTGACATGTCGCTCTTCCACTACATTGCTGGCACTGCCAAGGTGTTCTTATTGGTCTATGTAGACGACATTATTATGATGGGTAATGACCCCACGTTGATCGAAAAGCTCCTATAGTGTCTCTCAGCCGCATTCAAGATACGGGATCTTGGTACACCGAGCTTCTTTCTTGGTATTGAAACCATCCCGGTCCCTGGAGGCCTGATTCTCTCTCAACACCGCTATATGAATGATCTGTTAACGAGGGCCAGCATGACTGATTGTAAGCCCCTTGCGACTCTGGCGTCTGTTTCCCAAGCCATGGCTCCTGCTGATGCTATGTTTGATAATCCGACTCAGTATAGGCGGCTAGCAAGGGCGCTGCAGTACTTAACCATCACCCTGCCGGATCTATCTTAGGCAGTGAATCAACTATGCCAGTTCATGCATGCTCCTACAGTTGAGCATTGGGGTCTGTCGAAACGAGTGTTACGGTATATTAAGGGCACGACGGACCTCGGTCTTCGCCTGTCTTCGTCTCCCTCGGCTGATATTCACGCCTACTCTAACTCGGAATAGGCTTGGTGTCCGACTGATCGTAAGTCCACGAGTGGCTATGCCGTCTTTCTTGGGTCTAATCTTTTTTTCTGGGTGTCTCGCAAACAGCGCACGGTGGCCCGATCATCGACTGAGGCTGAATATAAAGGGTTAGCTGATGTGGTAGCTGAGGCCACATGGGTTGTGTCGTTGTTACGAGAACTGGGACTCCATTCCGGCCACCCAGCTACGCTCTGGTGTGACAATCTCGGTGCCACCTACATGTGTGCGAATCCTGTGTTTCATGCTCGGACTAAACACGTCGAGATTGACTATCACTTTGTTTGGGACAAGGTCGCATCCGGGGACTTCCAGGTTAACTTTGTATCAACTGGCGGACATCTTCACCAAGCTTCTACCTGCAGCTCGTTTTGGGACTCTCCGGGACAAGCTCAATGTCGTTTCTCTACAACCTTGTGCTTGAGGGGGTGTGTTAAATATATTTGCTATGTTAGACTTGGTTAATAACTGTTAGAGTCAGACTCCTATTCTTTAGCCTATTGTATAGATAGTTAGTGTAACTCTATTATCTGTAACACTCTCTCTCTCTGTTGAACCAATAATCAAACTCTCATTGCGAGAAACCTAACAATATGTCAAATCATCACGTTTCTCTTATTGTAACCTACCTCGTTTCCCACCAAACATTTAAACAGTCACAAATGACATTATGTTAGTGCGTAGCAATAGATTATGGGTTCACACTGTGTGCATTCCCGCACTTAAGCGTGTGCACAGGACACCTAATGTGGTGGAATAACCATTTCGCCTACGTATATTTTGCAACCAAATCATGTCCACACCCACTCTAATTATTCCATTTTCTTCATGTAATAATTATCACTTTGATATAGCTTATCTCTTTTTTTCCATTAACAACTTGAACATACACATGGTTCATGTATTGGGTGCATCCCGATTTATATGGGAATCTCTGTGTGCATTCTCGCATGTAACTGTGTGCACACTTAGTCCCAGTATTGCGAAATTACTTTTTTGTCGTTCATTTATTCATCCCATAATCCCTATTACACATGTGCAGAGGCATTCTTATTGTCCATCTTCTATTCCTTCGCTCCTGGTCGCTACTGTCTAACTCGTCGCTTGCTTAGGGGTTTTTCGACGCAAAGTCGTGTTTGAAGGGGTAATCGCGTGGTGGGAACTGGGAAGGAAATTGCCGATGAAGAGTGGAATCCTTCTTGATTACAACACTTGATATTCTATTATTAATATTATCCATATTTAAATTTTACATATTTTACCCTTTTTACCCCTTTTTAAAAATTAAATCCAAAAATCTACTTGTTTCATGGATCAATCTCTGCCATCCGAAAACATTAATCCTATGGTCTCAATTTGTCCACAAGTTTGTATTTTAAGGGTGTTTGCATGTGAATGCAACTCTCGGCCCTCGTTCACATGAGGACCTATAATTATAAAGGATTATGAGGATCCATCACAATCATCCAAATCATAAGAGTTAATGGCTGAGATTAGTTAGGATAATGAGAAGGAAACACGCTGCTAATTACAATCAAGGGCAAATAAGAGATTGCACGTGAATTATGATTACTGTAGGATTAGAATTAACAAAAAAATAGGAGATGGTTTCATATATAAATAAGGAGACCACCGCTACTAGTTTTCTTCTCCAACGCTACTACTGTCGGCTATCATTGGAGGCTTTGCGGAAATTGGGAGAACAACAGCGAATTAGGAAACTAAACAAGTAAGACTGTCTGCAATGGAAGTAGATGGAGAGTCGAATTTCGAACAAAACTACGATGCGGCGAAAGAGCACGGTAGGTTCTCAAAACTGCAGTAGTTATAATATGTTTGATAACTGATGAATTCCATGAAGGCGGTAGGGGAAACCAGTGGTTGCATTGATCTAGGCACTGAAAGAGTTGTAAAGCTTATATATACCATCGTGTGCCTGAGGTCTTTAAATCGTGTGCCTAATATTTATTGGTTGTGTGACTAGCGTGTATAAGACTATGAATACATCATGAACAGACTGAAATTTAGAAAAGAGAATAGATGGTATAATTTAATCAGTTGCATTAGAACGAACACGTGAATATGCATATTACATAGTTGCATGAATATGAGAAGGTGGATACGGGTGGATCATGATAATAATACTAGGTTGGACACCAATGTGTAAGAAATAATGTTTAATTGTATGGCTTTTGTTTTGGGTCGTTATTGGCATGAAGTCAACTTATTTTTGAAAAGAATGAAATAAAGAAACAAAGCAATGATTAACTCAAATGCATGAATAGGGATGTCTTTGGTGAAACAATTTCGCGATTTGCGTGCCATGTAGTGATATAATGTGTGTCCCTATATATAAATCATGTGCCCAGATGTACAGGGAACAAATCCCGAAGCCCGACACGACTTCCGTAATTGTCCTTTTAACCCAAACAAAAAGAAGAATCAAACTAAGAAAGTGAAGGCATAGGTATAGAGAAGATCAACAAGCAATGCTACATTGAAAAAAACTTTGATTTATTCCAACGCAGGCACAAAAAAACATCCATTAAGGTCACGCGAGATAAAGTAAACATGCAAACAACATATGAAATCTTCCCTTGGTTACATTTCTGATTAGTTTCCATATTCGAGTTTGATTATAATGCACGCTAGGCACAGAGCAATTGATCTTTATATTGGAGGCTCCAATAAGATAAAAACAGTGTAGAGGGCTGGGGAAGTAAAGTACGACAATTGTACATGGATAATTACATATTTTTTTTTGGTCATATAATATCTTGCCGATTGAACTTGAGGCACACAATTTTCTTACTGTTACCATTAACCGAACAAAAAGAGCTTTTGATTATGATATTCATCATTACTCCAAAACATGAATTCAAAAGATCAGGGATAACTAAATGTCTAAAACTATCTATAAATACTAATTTTAACTATCAAACAACTATCTATAAATACTAATTTTAACTATCAACTTTCCATCTAAACAAACTGATATAACGCAAACGTAGCATCTGAAATTGCAATCTATCACCCCTCGTCAACCCACAATCCCATTTAGTAACTCTTTCACCAACATAACTCTCCATGTGCCACATAAGATACACTCCACAGTCCACCTCGTTCCCGGTGTCCCGCCACTTCATTGGCATCCTTTTACACTTCAAATTCTCACAAATAATCGACTTGAACTTCTCACCAACAGATGCGAAATATTCGGTCAACAACAGCTTCTAAAATACAAAAACAAGAAAAGGAACCATCGCATCAAGAATACCCACTGAAAGATCATACAAGCACACAACAGTAAGAAGACGTACCACATTTTCAGGGGTGTCACCATACTTCACCCGGGTGGCCTCAGTGGAAGCAGAACTATCAATAATTTCAAGTCGCTCGGTTTTGAAGTCGACACATAAGAGGTAGAAATGATTGAGTTGAAGGATGGGAAAGAAAAGCTGAAACAACAACAAAAATGTATGAGACCATGATAAAAAAATGTATGGCCTAACTACTGAGCACACACATGTAAAGTAATGGGCTAACATACAAAAACTACTAACCACTCTTACAAAATACGAATGCTTAGTCAGCACTAATGACCACACATGGCAACAGTGATGGGCACACAGACCCCAACTCCTTGGCACACTATGCATAAACTATATAAACAGTATGAAATGAAAGCTTCGCAGAACACTTACAAGATGAACATCACCCCATGATCTATCAGGGCCAAGTGCAAAATCAGCTCCCAATGCCTCCCAAAACCTAGCCACCTTCAGCCTGTCTATTTTTTTTTTTTTGAACAACAGCGCAGTGTTTAACTGTCAACCAAAAGAAAAGTTGAAAAAGTAAATAAATGTCAACCCCAACAAAACACAAACATAAACAAAAAAAATTAAACACAAAATTAATCATAGCGATGCACACAATATGACAAAACTAAGCACACAATACACTTAAACGATGCACACAAGAATTCGTAAGTCATATGAATCATTTTACAAAGCACCATGTTATTCCTAACTCAACCTTAACTAATATAAACCACTAACCAATGAATCAAACCATACTTTACAGTGATACAAAAGTCCATAAATACTCATACTTAAAACCCTGAAACATTCTAAATTATTTATCCCAACTCAACATAATTAAGTAAGCAGTACACATAACCAATAAAAAAACAACCTCTTGCTAGCTTCCATCTACAAATTACCAAGGTAAGGCACACAATGAACACAACATGGGCACACACCAACACTTAAAACATGACAACAAAGCTAAAAGCGAATCGAAAATGCAAGAGACAATAAATTACAGTTATAAATATTAAATAATTAATTATTAATTCAAAACTGGGCACATTCATACTATTTAATCTAAATGGATCTAATTTATAAATGAATCTATTCATTACAGTGATAAAAGATCCATAACTACTCCTACTTACAAAACAGAAATATTCTATTTTATTTTCCCAAACTCAACATAATTAATCAAACACTGCACATAACCAATCAAAAAAGTGCCAGTAGCTATCTTCTAGCTTCAAATTAACAATCCAGGGCACACAATCAATACGGCATAGGCACACAACTAGCAACATACCTTATTACCCTCCAGTCCAGAACAAAAATGCTACACACACAACCACCCTTACAACTTGACAATAACTTTAAAAATGATTCAAAAATGAAGTACACAAAAAATTCCAGTTACCAACATTAAATAATTAATTATTAATTTACAAATGAAAATATTCCACCTATTTTAACTAAATAGATGTAATCTAAAATTGAACCTATTCATTTCGGTGACAAAAAATCCAAAACTACTCCTACTTAGAAAACTGTAATATTCTATTTTATTACTCCTAACTCAAAATAATGAATTAAACAGAACACATACCGAATAAAAAAATTGCCAGTGACTGGCTGGCTTCCAGTCACAAATTACCAACGCAGGGCACACACCCAATACATCATGGGCACACCTTCAATACAGCAAGGGCACACACCTAGCAACATATCCTAAGTTCCTAACAACACCCTGACCACACCAATAATACTAGAGACAGCAGCTCTTAAAACATGTCAGTACTTTACACAATGATTCAAAAAAGAAGGAAACAAAAAATTTCAGATATAAATATTAATAATTAACTATTAATTTAAAACTGAAAATATACCTCCTATTCTATCTAAATGGCTATAATTTATAAATGCCAATCTAGTGTCACATCTTTGAATTGTTCTAGGGAGCCAGACATCACAAGACAGATCGACTGTGGATTTATAAATCTTAATAATGTAATTTACAATAATGTAAGAGTTGCATTTGAAGCCTTGTTCAGATGAAAACGGAACATTACAAACCGTGTTTCACTGGCCAGTTTTTCTAAACCTTTGACCACAAGTCCAATCTCTCCATTGTATTATCATTCACGGGCTTTCTTTCTAGTGCAGTCTACATTTTCCTGAACCTCTAATTAATTGAAGAAAGAAACACAGCATATGTGAACAAACAAGGGAATTTCCCACATAAGTTCTCTAAGGTAATGACTCTTACTCAAATGTGATACACCCATAGGAAATTGACATTGAATAAAATTAATTCAGTCTATCTATCTAAATGGCTATAATTTATAAATGAACCTATTCATTACCCAGATAAAAATCCCATGCCAATTCAGTATAATACCAATAAACTCAGGAAAAAAAACACATAATAAGAGCAATATTTTCCAATTACTAAAAAAACATAAATATATCAATTGGTAGATGTTAATACCAAAATAAATACAGAAAACAATAAAAGCAACGAAAAAAAAAAGAAGTACAACCTTACCTGGAACCGCCGAACCCTCTCCCGGATCGGCAACCCTGCCTCGTCGATCTCCAACCCATGGTTCCGCCATTGTTGCCTCCTCAGACCCCAACACAATCGCCGTCGGGCACATGCAATGCCGTCACTAACAGCAGAGAAAACAACGCTGCTACCTTATCCAACACCACCGCCGACCGCCGCCCACAAGCTACGCAGCGAATCAAAAGCCCCGTCGAACCACCGCAACCAGACCGGCGAAAGCAAACAAACCGTGAATAGCACCACCGTGATGAATCCGACTGGACGGGATGGAGGCGAAGAGTCTTGCAAGAGTACCAAGAACCGTTTATGACTTCGAATAGGGAACAAAGGCGCTATGATCGGAATAATCGGATTGCTCAGTATACCAAAATTAAAAGACCTCTTCAAAAGACAAAAATACCCCTTACAGAATAATAAAACACACGCGTATCACAAAAAACAAAAAAAAAACAAAAAAAAAAAAACAATAATCTCATACCATCAAAAAATCCAATCCAACGTACCATAATAATCCTCATAATCCTCTATAATACATTAATCATCACCTGAATACACCAGGGAGAGCGAGCGAGATAATAGCACCATAGGTGAGAAATAAGAAATAATCTCAGTTTTACATGAATAAAAATTTAATTGATATGAACATATTTAAAAAATAATGTGGTGATATTTTCGTAATTATCAACTTTACTATGTAAACTTGAATACTTATATATGCAATCTGTAACAACTAAATATGCAAACATGGTAAATTTTATAAAATCGACAAAAAAAAAAGTTAAATTTTAAATCTAAAACATAAATACTAAGACGACCTTAAGCAGTAAAAAGTGAACCACTAAACTAAATAAAATTAAAATCTCAGTCATAAACTATAAAATCGAAACTCAAAATGCAATGCATTTTCACATTTTTTTCAAATGCAATCTTTAATATTAAATATGCTAAATGTTAATATTAAATGTGCAAACTTAAAAAAGTATGAGAATTACACATTTTAGTGCTCAAGTTTGTATAGTAAAGTTGGTGATAATTACGAAAATACCACAACATTTTTTTTAATGTAATACGATCCATCCGATTTTTTCAGATATATATATATATATATATATATATATATATATATATATGTTCCGGATCAGGTGATGACCTATCATTAGGTGAGGACCCTATGGACTAATCTAGATCATCCATTTTGACTTATCTAACGGCTATGAATGCAACTGCACAACAAAGTGGGCGAGATGCACAACAAACTGAGAACGAATGCACAACAAACTAAGAACGAATGCACAACAAAATGAGTACGAATGCACAACAAAATGAGCGCGAAAAATTAAATCTATTATATATAATTAATCACAACCATTGAATTATTTAAGTCAAAAGATAAAATAAATCTACAGGGTCCTCACCTAATTATAGGTCCTCATTTGATCCTTAATATATATATATATATATATATATATATATATATATATATATATATTATGGACAAACTGAATTGAACAACTTCTTTTTTCCATAAATAGTTTGGAGGTTTATTATTGTACTAGTTTTATACGCGCATTGCGCGAATGGGTTAATGCCCAATGTTTATATTTAAATAAATATTTGAAAATATATCAATGCAAGATTATATAAGAGAACTTTATACATAAGTAATTTAATGTCGAATGTCGAATTGAATGTCGAATTTTTTTTATTTAAATATCTAACTCAAAGTATATGAATCCAAGATAATATAGAAAATTCATTATAATTATTACTAAAATAAATGTTTGCAACCTTGTAAAAATTGATAGTCTAAATATTTGATCTAAAAATGATACTCTAAATAAATACTACTTTTAATTTGAATTTTTCTAAGTGTTCTTAATTCTCTTTTGAGTAACATTGTCATTGTCTTCATCTTTACTATTTGTTCTCTTCCTTTTTGTTGGTAGTGTGTTATTTGCAATTCGGATATTGTTGGTAGCATAGATGACAACGTCATGCAATGAGATTATGATATAGGAGCTATGGACTTTCCTTTAGGTGTTTTGCTTGGGGTTCATTTGGTTCAACCATTATTGTTGAATGAGTTATTGTGGATAAAGAAATCCCTAGTTTAAGAAAAAAGATTAAATTAATTAATAAAAATTTGAAAATTTAAAATATTATGTATTTCAAAGATATTAAAAGGTAGTTTCTCGCTTTAATTTGCTGGGTAATGGGTTATTTGAGTACTTTCATTGTCAACAAATCCCCCAAGTAGTTAATATAATTAGCTTCAAATTATTTTAATTTTTTTTCATAGTATTAATAAAATACTTGGTAAATAAATATATAACATTATTTTGTACTATAACTTTGATATTTAATTACAAGATATTGTAAAAATAAGATAATGGACAATGTAATGAATATCAATTGATAAATTTGAATGTAAAGAATCTTTGCATGAGAGAAAATAAAAACAATATAACTAATGAAATTATTTCTCTTATTTAATTTAATTTTTTGATAATGAATAATTTTTTCAAATAAAGGTATTGTAGACACATAATTCTAAATTAAAGAAATACATAGTATCATTTTTTGTTGTAGCTACTAATTTATTTAATTTAATAAGAGTAAAATAGAGTGAGAAACTTAATTATGTCAAATTTGATTGAGATGAGGTTCAAACCTAAGATCTTTCTTATAAAATTAATGGGTAAGTTAAAAGTTAACGGAATATTAACGGAGAAGAGAATATTTAACGGAAAACTTAACGGATAATCATAAAAGTAAGGTTAAATTAGGTAATCTCTATTAATAATATTAATCTGAATTAATATGAATTATCTTAACCATCTGTTTGATTAAATAATTAATCTGAACCATCCATTTGATTAAATAATTTGACCACCATTTTTTCTACCCATTTTAGGCCTAACTCTCTCTCTTTAGCTCTTATTAGTATATATATATATATATAGTATATAGTATATAGTATATAGTATAGTAGATGTATATACTTTTAAAAAAAATAAAATGTTGTATGCTTATTATTACATAAATTGTATGTGTGTTTTAAAAGCTTTTAAAACACACATACAATTTATGTAATTAAAAATAATAGAAATTTGTATGTTTTCAAATAAAATACAAATTATGAATATAAAAAAATTATTTTCTATTTAAATATAGTACATATAAATTAAAATTTATATGTTTTCGCATTTATATATTAAAATATACCATGCAATATAATTATTTAGTTTTTAAAAATTTTTAAAAGCATTTTTACAGTTATCCCGGTATAATATCGAGATTAAACAAATCTAACTTGTGGACTAGTCCAGTCCGCAAATTTTCAACCCACAGTGAGATCAATCCGTCGTTATTCTGTGGACCATTATTCGTTAGACAAGTAACTTAATTAGTTAATTAAATTTATTAAAACTGGTTAATTATTCGATTGCTATGGTGATTATGATTAGGAATATTTTATTCCTATTATGATTAAGATTAGGAATAAGCTGTGTGCCTATAAATATAAATATAGATCATGCGTGCTTGCGGAATTGAAGAAAAGATACATCTCTCAACTTTGGGGTTTTACAAAAAGCTGGTATTATTATTATTATTATTATTATTATTATTATTATTATTATTACTATTATTACTATTATTACTATTAACTGGATTGGAACCTTAGAACCATAGGCTGATATTAATGATCCATTAGTTATGTATCGCCCAAAAACTGGACAACGAGGGGATCGGCATGACATTTTAATTTTTATTTTATTATAGAGGAGATTTAGATCATTCTAATATTAATATACAATTTTATTACGAAATTCATGCCTATATACTTGTATGTATTAATCTTTTCAATTTCCTTTTTTTTTTTTTATATATAGATGGAAAGAGACAAAACAAATCATTGTCATCCACCTGTTCCTTCTCCATTCCCGTGGCTTCTATACTATAAAGGGAAGCGATCCAATACTCAAATATTTTTTAATATTATTAATGAAGAAGGCACTTGGGACTTCAAGAACATGTCAAACAATTTTGTATGCACAAATTCTCATGGATGGATGGTGATGCGTAATCCAAATCGAAATTCTAGGGTATGCTTTCTATTAAATCTTGCCACCATGGAAAAGATCATGTTGCCCCCTTTGAAACTTAAAACATGGAAGTCATGCATACTCTCGTCGCCTCCAAGTGACCCTACATGTATTGTTGGGTTCTTCTATTTAAATAGGTTCAAGTTTTGGCATCTCGGTGAAAATATATGGAGGGAACACACGTTTAATGTAGAGAATGATGCAATTGATCATACCGTTTATTGTGAGGGAAAGTTTTACTGTTTTAATTTTAATCTTGATAGTGTCATGGAAGTGATGGTATTGGATAATCATAAATGTGAAATGAGGCAATTAAAAATAGAGATGCCAACATGGGAAGGTCGTGGGTGTCATAGGGTTGCAAACTACTTTATTGAATCTCTTGGTGAGATCTTTCTTGTTATTATTGTATTCGCGGGGCTAGTTGGAAATAGAATACTGGAAGTTTGTGTGTTCAAAATTGATTTCAAGGAGTTAGAATGGATAAGAGTAAAAAGCTTAGGTGATCATAGGGTGTTTTTTCTTAGCAACACAATTTCTATGTCATGCTCAACCAGTGGATCATCAGGCTGTATTAAGGAAAATTCAATCTACTTCATTCTCTCTAGTGAGGTTGATTTGAGGAGTATGTATATCTATGATATGGAAGAGAAGACAATCACAACTAGCTTAGTTTGTCCGCGTACTGTTCACAATGTTACTCAAGGACAATGGATAATGCCAAATATTTAATAGTAGACATGTAATTTATTTGTAGTGCATACATACATACATACATACATACATACATATATATTATTTATTGTAGGCAAACTGAATATATGTATCGTAATAGAAACAACATCGTTTTGGACCATGATCTACAATGCTCTGTGGACAATATAAATTGCCGATCAATTGAATGGGATAGGCTGGACCAAAATACGAGTACAAATGAATCAATCTATTTGGTCAAAGCTCGACTCAAGTTTAGTCAACTCCATATTCGAGTTGAACTTGAACCGTCTCGTTAAGTAACTGAATAAAATTCGAGCTCAAATATTTTTGAGCTGTGACTCGTCAAGTCACTCAGGAACCATTATATTTATTTATACTATAATTTATAGAACTAACTTTTAAGAATTAAAAATTAAAATTCAAACCTCAAATCCCTAATCCTTAAAATCTCTAAATTAAATTTATAGAACAAACCTTTAACAATTAAAAAATAAAATTCAACCTTCAAATCCCTAATCCCTAAAATCTCCAAATTAAATTAAAATTAAACCTTCAAATCCCTAATCCCTAAAATCCCCCAATTAAATTAAAATTAAACCTTCAAATCCCTAATCCCTAAAATCCCCCAATTAAATTAAAATTAAACCTTCAAATCCCTAATCCCTAAAATCTAACATCTAAAATCCCTAAAAATTAAGTTCCCGATTCCTATGTCTCAGTCTCCGTCACTCACTCACTCACTCACGACGAATCCCAACCCTCAGTCTCTCTGACTCCTCCAAGCTGCCAAAGTGACGGTCGACGGCGACGAAGCCAAACCCCAAGGCCGACGCCGACGCCTCCCTCCCTCCCCTGCGAATCTGCGACGAAGAAACAAGCAGATGACGACGAAGCTAGAAGCCGACGGCGCTGCCTCCCTCCCTCCGTCCCCTGCGAATCTGCGAATCTAGGTATGTCTTCTTCATTGAGTTGATTGACTGATTCTACATTGCGAAGGCTTGAAATCTGAGTACGAACTGAGTTTTCTATAGTTGATAACAAATTGATTGTGTCATATGATAATAGTGTTGCATTGTAGGGTTTTAGCAGAATATAACCAAAAATATTGGAAACTCTAATTCTATAACCTGCTCCCTCAAATGAGATTTGAACTTGGCCACATCAGGGCCCTTGGCAGTACTGTTAAGGCTGTGGTTCCTAGGAAGTTGGTAGATCTATTTTCAGTGGGCTTGGGGTTATAAGGTTTAGAGAATTGAGTGTTTGTGAATTGGGAAGGCTTTGGGGTGTACTGGGAGATATCTTGCTCATTGGCTTTGAACCCTTTCTCAAAGCATCAGCTAAGGTTTTGGGCTGGGTAGTTCTCACAAAACATCTGAGAGTTTGCTTAAGTCTGACTATATAGGCTTCTAAACATCTGGGGTGTACTGGGAGATATCTTTAGGTTGCTCATTGGCTTTGAACCCTTTCTCAAAGCATAAGCTAAGGTTTTGGGCTGGGTAGTTCTCACAAAACATCTGAGAGTTTGCTTAAGTCTGGCTATATAGGCTTCTAAAAAATATGACATCACAAAACATACAATATATTCATAACAAATTGAATGTGCAATATAATAGTGCTGTGTTGTAGATACAAACTAGTTTGTCTTAGGCAAAATATAACCAAAACAGCATTATATTGGAAATTCTATGGGAAAGCTCTTGATTCATAGCGCCTGTTGGTCTTTACTACGCACCTGCAGTTAAAAAAAAAAGAAAGCACATAATTATTGGATATATATAGAAATGACAAAAAAATACAATTTACATTCTATAGGAAATACCCATAGCAGCTGCTTGGTCTTTATTTCTTTCTACCCATATTAGCACATCTACAGTTAAAGCACACAAAACACAAAGTAAGTACAAAGTATTGAAAGTAAAAAACAATAAGATTTTGCATATACACAAATGAGACACTTACATTCCATGTGGAAGGTGCTGCAGCAGCTCATCCCTAGTTTTGAAGGGAGCATTACAGACACTGCAAAATATTTTATAGTCTGGGTTCTTGGCTAATTGTTTTGCCAATTTCTTGGCTCGTTTTCCACTCAAACCACTTCCTTTCGAAGCTTTAGCTTCATACTCTGTCCCCTCAAGCCCTTCTCCTCCTTTCACAGCCTCTTTCCCCTCAAGCCCTTTTCCTTTTCCAGCCTTCCCCTTACCCCCTTTTCCCTCATCCGCTTCAGTTTGTTCAGTTTCAATTATTTTCTTCCCTTGCTTTTTGGGTTTAATTTTTTCTTTTGTCATCGTCCTGTTATGAACTTGAAGATCAAGAAACACTATGAAATATACAACACCTAGCATTTGTCAAATAACATAAATCCTCTAAAGAAAACCATAGAAATTCAAAGAAACCCAAGATTATGTATAAATGTCTATTACCTGTGTGCTGTTTTATTGCAGAGCTGAGAGCTAGTTGTTGGCACTTGTCAGAGAGCAGACACTCCAGGTTTGGTTGATGCAGGGAGTAGAGAATTCAGAACTCAGTTTTGGTTCTTGCAGGAGGAGAATTCAAAGAAACCCATTGAAATTCAAAGAAACACCTAGCATTTGTCAAATAACAGAAATCCTCTAAAGAAACCCACATAGAAATTCAAAGAAACCCAAGATTATGTATAAATGTCTATTACCTGTGTGCTGGTTGATTTGCAGAGATTTGAGAGCTTGTTGATTGCACTTTGCAGAGCTCCAGACTGATGAGGCTTGGTTGATGCAGGGGCCAGGGAGTAGAGAATTCAGAATGCAGTTTTGATTCTTGTATGAGGAGAATTCAGTATTTGTTTTTGTTAACTAACTTTGATTCATCTGTAGTATATATACCAGTTCAAGTACAACTTAAAATTTATTTAATGATATCTTTTTATCTTTTTATTATAATAATTATTAATATTTATATTACTATTACAAATTTTAATTTATAATTTTTTACTACAAATAGTAATTAATATCATCATTAAAGTAATTAATATTTTGTGAGAAATAATTTTGCAATAAATTTATGTTTATGATTTTTTTTTTAAAAATGAACCAGATATAAAAAAAAATAAAAATTTCTAACTTGCCAAACAAAAAATAAATAAAACATGACAAGTAAAATGAGAGAAATTGAACATTTATATAGAAAATATTTGGACACATCAATTTTGCTATACACAAGGACGTTGGTTTTAATATAAAAGATTGAAAAGAATATTAAATCTCGTATCACTTATTAATTTGCAAACAATTTTTTTGGTTAACTGATTTAAATACATAAAATGGGACAAAAGAAATATCTTTTAAAATAATTTATTTTGTTCTTGTTAATCATATAATGCAATTATTTAAAAATTAATATCTCCGTCTTATTAATTATTACGACTATATACCTTGCTTTATTTTTTAGTTCATACTGAAATAATGCATGTTTCACCAATTTGAACACCATTGACTTTTAATTCATCTAAATATTCTTTTATTTTTTAAGTTTGCTTATATATATATAGGTTGTTACCTAATAACAAGGGAATCAAACAACTTAATTACCCTGAATGCAGAAGATTAGAGAGCAAAAAATGGAGATGCTTAAGATGATTTGTGTTTTTTGACTTGTTGGGACGTGTAGCGTGTTTGTATGGAGTGGTTTGGGTTAAGGTATGTATGGAATTAGGCAAATAAAGACCCTTAAAGAATTCTTGTTTGGATGCTCTAATTACGTGTGTCCATTGTTCAATCACAACTAGGGGTGTCAAAGTTTTGCCGAAGTTTGTGGATCAACCCTAAACCATCTCGCTCACGTTAAGATGGATTAGGGCGTAAAATTTTTGGTCCGTAAAAATGTGGGTCTCGTGGGCTTGGATCGCGTGGGTCGGTGGGCTACGCGAGATAGTCCGTCCGGGCCACAGGCAAACCCGTTGGCTTCTATAAAAAAATTATACACAAACATCATAAGAAATGTTAAAATTTAAAATTTTTAAAATTCTAAAAAATGAAAAAATCTAATATTATTTAGGTTAAATTATTAAAATATAGAATAACACTATAATAAATTTTTAATAAATTTTTTTACTTTGACCTGCGAGTCCCATGAGACAGGTTAGGATTGCATAATCTTAGAGTGCGGTTTCGCGGGCTAATGAGACGGGCCGATCTACATTGACACCATTCACAATGCTAATTACGGTTGCATTGATTATCTCACGGTCTTTTTATGACAAATTATGCTATAGACCGGGGTCCACCTTGCAAGGTGTACCCGAGTCCACGTTCACAATTTTAAAACTTTATGTTCACAACTTTATAACTCTATATTCACAATTTTAGATCTCAATATACAAAATTACATTACTCAATATTCACAATTTTTGAACTCTATATTCACAATTTTGTTATATAGATTGAAAAATTGTGTTATACTGTTGAATATAGAGTTATGAAATTGTGAATATAGAGTTCTGTAATTATGAATATAAAGTTTTATAATTGTAAATATAGAGTTATGAAATTGTAAACATAGAATTCTAAAATTGTGAATATAGAGTTTTAAATTTGTGAACATAAAATTCTAATATTGTGAACATGAATCCGGGTCCATCTTGCAATGTGTACCGGGCCCCTAACATACCAACTAGTCTCTTTATCGGGTTTTGCGGGCTAATGAGACGGACCGACCTGCATTTACACCATTCACTATGCTAATTACGGGTTGCATTGAATAGGCAAATTATTGCATGGACCATGGTCCACACAACTGTGTGGACCAAAAATAAAAAAGTACATTATTTTTGTATTGAAGGTACATTATTTTTGTACTGTAGGTACATTATTTGATAGTATATATCAAATAATGTACCTTCAGTACAAAAATAATGTACCCTAAAATAATGTACTTATAATACAAAAATAATGTACTTTTTATTTTTGGTCCACACAGCTCTGTGTACCATGGTCCATGCAATAATGATTGCATTGAATATCGCACGATCTCTTTATCATCAAGACATTTTGACTGACTAAAGAATTTGGTCAAAGCTAATTCAATTTGGTCAAACATGAAAAAATATGATATTCATATAGGTGGCCCATAAAACAATATTATTCTGGTGGTAATTCAATCCCATTTAGCATGAATTATAATGTGTTGTTTCAGTCCATTATATAACACAGGTAAATTCACGTTTTATTTGGTGTCTTTAAGTTGTAACTTTATAACTTAACTTTTCAACACCACATAAATCACCTTAATCAGATTTTGGTAGATAAAGATATGCTTAAAATATCATATAGTGATTAAGTGCGTATTTTGTCAACTTCCCTAAATTTAAGGGTGTGTTTGGTTCACACATCGGAATCAGAATCGGAATCAGAATCAAATACTTGGTAATGGTAATTGATTTTGGTGAAAGTATTTTGTATGTTTGGTAGTAGAGTGAAAATTAGAATGATTACCAATATTGATGTTTGGTTGCGTATGACCTTATAATGGAATAAATTAAATGTTTTAAAAGTATAAAAATAAAAAATCAAGACAATTAATGACATCCAAAACATCAATATGAACAAAAAAAATAAAAAATCAAAACAAAAATCTAAAAGTACTCATCTAAACTTAAAAACTAAGGGTGTATTTGGTTTGCACATGGGAATCGGAATCGGAATAGGAATAAAATACTTCGTAATGGTATAGATTTTGATGAAAGTATTTTGCATGTTTCGTAGTAGGGTGGAATTGGAATGATTACCAATACTGATGTTTGGTTGTGTATGACCTATATATAATGGAAATAAAGGTTTTAAAAATACAAAAACAAAAAATCATATTACTTTAGATCTTTTATAAATAAGCTATAATATTAGTAAACCCAAATAATTAAAAATAATATGCCCACAGTACAAAAGATTTTATAATTGACTTCAAAATTAACTATAAATTTTATTGTTGAATACAAATTGATAATTGTTAAACATTATTTATAGTAATTATTGTGTCCCGTATAATATACCAAAATTATTAGGTATGATTTTTATAATTAAGGTATAATTTAATTAAATCAAAATTATTAAAAATAATATGTCCACCGTACAAAATAAATTATACTTACCTTAATAATTAATAATTAATTCTTAATAAAAAAAATAAGAAGAGGAAAACATATAAAAAATGCCTTACAATATCTTAAATAATGTAAATTAATATAAAATGTAATAATTACTTTGAAATCAAATACACGAAATATTGCAGAAAACATTGACGAGATTTTACCTTTTGGCTCACCCGAGAAGTTTACTGGATAAACTTACCTTTCGGTCTAACATTTTCCCTACATTTTGCACTCTTTGAGTGTCTAAGCTCGAAAAAAATAATATTATTTTCATTGATAAAAATAATATTTTGGTGCACAACTTTAAATTTCTTCAATTTTGGTGCCTAACTTTATTATTTTTATCAGTTTTGATCTTTTTAGCTAAATTGACGGCGAAATGTTGTCGGATTTTATATTTGGGCAAAATCATCATCCCAATGAATTATCTTCAATATCTAAACAAAAGAAAAATCATATTAAGAAAAAAAAGAAAGGTTTGTCAATCGTCGATGCTATAAATCTCATAGATCTCTATATAGTTAGCATGTCTTCCGCATTATTTGCATCGATCAAACACCTATAAATATGATTTTACAGTGATTTTGTTTAGATATTGAAGATACTTCCTTGAGATGACGATTTTACCCTTAAAAATATAAAATCTAGCAACATTTCGCCGTCAATTAATAAAAATAACAAAGTTAGGCACCAAAATTGAAAAAAATTTAAAGTTGTGCACCAAAATTGAAAAAATTAAAAAGTCGTGGGACCAAAAGTGATATTAATTCTGTGATACATAGTGATTGTTTGTCTATGAACATTAAAAAAAAAAAAGTATATGATTATTTATGAAATTTACGAAACTTATTAAACTGCATAGGAATAGTTTGTATGTTTAGAGAGAGTGAAAAAGTCTGTAAAGAAAGTAAAAAATTTTGAAAGTGGATTGCGCGATTTTAACTATTTATATAGTAAGAAAAAAATGTATAGAAATTCTAATTTGATAGAGTCTAAAAAACGAAAATAAATAAAAATGAAATAAATAAAAGATTTTTTTTCCAAAATGGTCCCTTAACTATTCTCAAAATGATCCCTCAACTATTTCTCAATATTTGTTAGGCTAACAATAAGTAAATGGACGAAAAATACCCTTCATTCTAACATTGATTAGACAAAATATGTAACGGAGGACCGAATTGGTTGAGTTTTTGAAAGTCGAGGGACTACATTTAGTGCAATTGAAAGTCAAAATACAAAATTGAGAATGCATGAGCAATAGTCGAGGGACCATTTTGGAAAAAAACTCTTCTTTCTGTTAAAATTTGATGCTCGTCGACAGTTAGCTCCTATCCCTGTGTTGCTAGTAATTGTAGAGTATAGAATCAAAGCAATAAAATAAGGAAACTATAAACAAGAGATGAGAATCAAGAGAGAATTGAATCAGCCATACCATTACTTCATTTTACAATGATATATATACTACAAATGGTAGCTGTTACAAATAAGGCATTAAGTACAAGGCTGTTACAAATCATACAATTAAGAGTTAATTCCATTTCTGGTCCTAGATTTATAGGTGACATTTCACTTTTAGTCCTTTTTTTTCAAAACATCCACTTTTGATCCTAGTATATATTATTGTGGCATGACCATTTTTGGTCCTCCATCAACAAAACAGTTTAAATTTCGTCTAATACAAGAGCATTTCAGTCTTCAATTTTGATTTTGTTTCAAAAAATAAACATAAAAAATATAGCGGGTCAACCTACTTTATATAAAAAGGATCAAAATGTCATTGTATTTAACAGCATTTCAATGATTTTCTTGACGAAGGACCACAAATGGTCATGCCACAATAATACTAGGACCAAAAGTGGATTTTTTTTAAAAAATGGACTAAAAGTGGAATGCCACCTATAAATCTAGGACAAAAAATGGAATTAACTCTACAATTAATATCATAAAGAAGGTTTTATAACACTTTTCAAATTCTTACAATTATTTTCAATCATTATTTTGGACTTTCTTAAACTCTAAGTCTTGTGATTTTGTCCAAATTAAATGTTTGTACAAACAAATTAGAAACCATTTTTTTAAAATTACAATGCTAGACATAAATATTTCCTAAATCTGTATTAGAAACCAATATATCTAAGCAGCGCCACCATCACCCTGGGAGAAGCTATTGTATGTCGCCAGCCAACATCTCTTTGCAGTATGCAAATGATCCTCAAGAATCATATTTCAGGGAAGTGCGTATTTATTTATTGCAAACATCGGTAATATAAAGTGCGTATTTATTTATTGCAAACATCGGTAATATCTTTTATTTGACGTTTGGTTCGTGAAATACATTGAGAATATAATATCATTTCGTAAAACTAACCTATTCCAATATTTAGTTTGATTTTTATAGCAAATAATAGAATATTCCCCGTATTGGGTTATTCCTTTTTAAATGGGAATAACCATTATATTCCTAAGGTTTCGTTTGGTATTAGCTATTCCTAAACCATTAGGAATAATTATTTTTAAAAGTTAATTATATATAGTGGAGGTCTTTTGTATTTATTAGTCACATTCTATCGTTTTTGTCATTAATACCCAGACTATCATATTTTGGACAATTTGATCATTTTGATGATTTTTCTAGTGAAACCCTAGCAAGGTTATTTTTGTCTCTTTAATTTCTTTTTTTTTTTTAATTTTTTATTTTCTGCTCGAATTTTTCTTCTTCTGATTTTCATCTCTTTAGGTGTGAATTGCATCATCTCCTTCACACTACTATACTCAATAGCCAGATAGCCTTATGCCTCCGCCTTCCTGAAAATAAGGGCTCGACTTATCCTCTGCAAAAGATATAAATCGAGCGCAATTAGCATTGAAGCAAAAAGTTGTCCCCAATGGGAAAAATAATATGTTTTTCCATAAGTACGTTCTTCAATTCCTTACTAAATTTTTGAAATGGAAATGAGACTAGAAGAGAAAAAGAGTGAGAATGAAATAGATGACGTTAGAGATAAACAAATTTGAGAAGGGGTAAAAGGATCCGCTATGGTGTAGACACTCCGATCTAGTCCAAGATGTGCTTCCACATTTACTCTATTTCAAGAAACATTATATTTGCCTTTATATATAATATGAACAACTAACGAATAAGTATCACTCTACTGTTCAAGTTTCACTTTCTGATACTAGAAATTAGTATACCAACAATATGGATGCATTACGATTTACGAAGCTCTACATACAGGACTTGACATAGACAACATAGTGGCAAATGTGCCATGCAATTGACTGCCTCCCCATGATTAGCCCATGAAGTGACCCAAATGCCTTAACTTAAAATAGAGTTTCATCGGAAAGATCAAAATTATCCAAAATATTATAGTTTGGGGTGTTAAATGGTAAAATTGATAAATTAAGATTGAATTTAGAAGAGTTAATTCCTTTTTTGGTCTTAGACTTATTGTGCATTGGACAATTTTAATCCGAATTTATTAATTTGACCACATTTTGCCCTGACTTTGTTAAAGTTGGACAATGTTAGTCCACCGTCACATTTAACGTTAGTCAGCCGTGAAATTGAAGGGCATTTCCGTCCTTTCATATCGAATTCTTCATCCATCTTATATTTTCTTGGTCTTTCCCGATCTAAATGGCCGATGAAGGTATTGAACGACATGCTCAAGAACTTGAGGCCAGAAAGGGGAGGAAAATCGTCGGGGAAATCGTTGTTCAATAGGTTACAGATTTTTGAAATGGGTTTCAGATTCGAGAAATATTGCACCCAGAAATGCTCAAAGACTCAAGCTCGGTCAGGTTGAGATCATTGTGGGAAAGATATTATGAAGATTAGAGAGAATCCCCAGATTCTTAAACCTGTTGAAAGAAACATTAATCTTCCGAACAGCGGACGACGATCGGTGAACTGCAAACACTGGTTCAGAACTTGCTTGGACTCCAATGGCGCCGCCGAGCTTATTCCGGGAGGTTGATTTCAACTAGGGTGGAATTAGACCAAAGCCACGCCGGAACATAGCCCTTCGAGGAATTGTTGGAGTGATCTAATGTGCGAAGACGAGTCAAATTCCTCAAAATCTTCCACGAGATAGCGCCGGTGAGAGATACCCATTTACGAATTACAATCGTCTGAGAATAAATATGATGTGAAGTTGGTGCCGGACTATCGGGTAATCTGGTGTTCATAAATTTGTTCATATATCCGGTGTTCTTTGAATTCTGTTATAATTGCGCTGATTAGGCGGAGGTGATTGGCGTGTGCTTCTTCCTTTCTAAACTGAATTTTTGTTCTTTTAGAACTTGGAGCGATTGTTTCTTCTTTCTGCATGCAAAGATTTTAAGAATTGTAAAATCTTGAATCACATAATCGAAAGCCGGAAAAATGTCGCCACCGATTCTTGAAGCTTTCAAGAAGAGGAAGAAAACTCCGATGTTCTTCGGCCTCCACAGTTTTGCAGAGGCGGGATACCCATTTTCCCCACCGGCCCGTTTGTCGACAACATCCGATTCTTCCTTCAAGAATGCGCCGAGCTTGAGGACTACGAACAATCTGAAATCTGCAATCTGAAATCTGAAAATGGGTATCCCGCCTCTGCAAAACTGTGAAGTTGGTGCCGGAGTTTGTCGACAACATCCGATTCTTCCTTCAAGAATGCGCTGAGCTTGAGGACTACGAAGTTGAAAGAATTTCCATCTGGATTATATTTCTGGTCCATGAAAGCAGGGGTTTCGCAGCTCCTCTGTACACCATTGAAGAGACAAATTGATTTTGGAGAATTGAGGTTTTAGCATTATTGTATTTTGTTTCTGCTGGGATTAATGGGAACTGTATTTCAAGTTGGAGCCAATTGCAATTATTGATTTGGAAGCCTCAATTTGTTCCAAGAGCAAAGCAACTGTGAAGAGGAAATGGTGAAGAACGTCTAGGCAAAAATGAAAGGATATGAAAGGACGGAACTGCCCTTCTATTTCACGGTTGACTAACACCAAATGTGACCGTGGACTAACATTGTCCAAGGGCAAAATGTGGTCAAAATAATAAATCCGGACTAAAATTGTCCAATGCACTATAACTCTAGGACCAAAAAAGGAATTAACTCAATTTAAAATTACCACTAAAGAGAAAGGGACATTTGCTGAAATTAATCCATACTAAAAATATTAGGATTGTTTAAGTATAATGTAATAATTCATAATCTCGTGTGGTTGAAGTTGGTAAGCTAAGAATATGTATAGTAATTGTGTATGTGAAGTGGTTAACTCTAGGTAGTGTTTGTTACGAAATATTACTACGAAAATAATATTTCTTGAAGAAAATAACAAGCACAAGAATGAAAAGGGTTTTATGCATGGTAAGTGGTTAATACGAATCGAGCGAAATACTCTTTTCTTAAAACCTTATTTGCTACCTTCCAAAGGTGCTTGGAGCGTTGTAGCCTAGGTTTCCAAAGATAAAACGTATTACAGTTCAATGTTTAGGCACTCAAACAAAAGAAACCAACAAACAACACTACTACAAAATTGAACATATAAGGATAGCTTTTCACTATATACACCTCTTAAAAAAGGTGTAGTGGATTCGCTAAAGTAAAAATAGACACTACTTTCCGTGGCACCCACCGAAATCATGTGCGCGCAACACTTGATCTCTATTGGTGCCGCGGAAAATCAGTCAAATTTCTTTAGATCTGAGACGCATTGCGACTCACTTAGCTTCTTCTTCATTTTATTCAAAAAAAGTTTCTTCTTCTTCTTCTGAGACCTAAGTCGCCGCCGACGCCACCATTCTCTACATATTTGCTGTCTGCCGATGCTGCTCACCGCCATTGCTGGCAACTCCTTCGCTACCGCCGATGCCATTCTCTCTTCAAACCTACTACGAATTGCCAACACCGCTCACTGCCATTGCCTCCTCCGCCTCCGCCATTGCCGATGTTGCTCAATGCCATTGCCGCCGCCGTCGACGTCGTCCTCCGCTATTGCCGTCGTCCAGTAAGTTTGTTTATTTATTTTTTATTTTATTTATTTATTTCGAATATTAGTGTATTTATTTCGAATATTATTAGTGTAATTTATTTCGAATATTATAGCTATTGTGTTATATTTGAACTTTGTTGAATATTAGTGTTTGATTTTTTAAAGAATTTTTTGAATTTTATTATTATTTTGAATATTTATTGTGAATTTTTTGAATTTTATTATTATTTTTTGAATTTTATTATTATTATTATTATTATTATTATTATTATTATTATTGTGATTGACAAAAATAATAAACATAGAGTTATGAAATTGTGAATATAGAGTTCTGTAATTGTAGATATAGAGTTATGAAATTGGCCGGGGGTGTTTGGTAATTGGCTGGTAGCTGGTAGCTGGTAGCTGATAGTTGGTTGATTTAGCTGGTAGTTGATATCTGATTGTATTAGCTAGTTTGACTCGCTGGTAATATTAGCTGGTTATATAAATGTGTTTGGTAAATTAGCTATTAGCTGATAGCTGATTATATGTAAAATTACATTTAAGGGTATGAGTGTATTATTCTATTTTAACTCATAATAATAATAATAATAATAATAATAATAATAATTTTAATTTCAATTTTTATAAATGATTCTAAAATTTGAGGCACCAATTATACTTGCAAGTGTCTTATTCTTTTTATTTAGATATAAGTGTATTAATATAAAATAATAATAATAATAATTATTATTATTATTATTATAACTGCCTACACCCACGCCCTTTATTTATTTATTTATTATTATTATTATTATAACTAAATGCCTAAATCCATGCCCTTTATTACGATTTACGATGTGTCAAACCCAAAGTCAAAATCCCTATCCCCAAAACTATATCCACAGTACTGAGAGTAGCGATGGCAAGATGAGGAAAGCTATGTCGAGAAGATGAGAAGAAGACGAAGATGGCGAAGAAGATGAGGAAGACGCTGATGGTGAAGAAAATGAAGCATCCGGCGATGGTGATGGAGATGACGAAGATGGCAAATGGCGAAGGACACATGAAGAAGACGATGATGGGAAAAATTTTGTGAGTTTTGAATTTGGTTGTTGTTGTTGTTGTTGTTTTTTTTTTTTTTTTTGTTTTTTTTGTTTTTTTGTTTTTTTGTTTTAATTAGTGAATTAAAAAATTTGTGAGTTTTGAGGTTTGAAGATGAAGATGAACATGGGTAAACTTGAGGTGAAATCCATTAGAAATGTTGCTACATTTGTCTCTAGGTAGAATGCAGATCTAGAAAGGTGAAGCAGGAGAAAGGTTAGGGATAAGATTACAAGGTTAAAATTGACATTTAATAAATATACTCAATCATCTTCTCAGAAACGCTGCTCACCCTAGCGTTTAATATTTCAGCTTATCCACCCAATCAGCCAAAACCAACCAGCTATTTACCAAACACTTATAAACAACTTATTGACCGGTCAACCAGCTAATTTTGGCCAACCAGCTGATTTTGGTCAAACCAGCTATCAGCTACCAGCCAATTACCAAACACCCCCATAGTGATTAACTGCATGTTTTGTCAACTTCCCTAAATTTAAGGTTGTGTTTGGCTCACATATAGAAATCAGAATTAGAATGAGAATCAACAGGCCCGACCTTGGGTATGTCTGTCCAGGATCGTTGTACCGGGCCCCCAAATATTGGGGGCCCATATATCTTCTACTATAATAAAGCAGAAACTTTTTAGTAATTAAAAATAGAAAATATTTCCCGCCAAAATGAAAGGGCTGAGTCATTGTTATAATAACTAGTATTTTCACCCGTACGATGCACGGAATGAATTTGTTATAATATATTAAGAATATTTGGATCGATGTATAATTATATAAATTATAACATCAAATATTATATACTGCAATTGAAGATATGTTTTAGGTCAATTATGTTTTCTGATGTTATCCTTGTTTGAATTCCAACAAATAATTGCTTAATTAATAGCTAATGTGTAGATATACGCATGCGATGCTGGAACTTTAGAGATTTTATAGATCATTGTTTAGGATTTTTATAAATTAGGCAAATATGCTTGTTCTCTAGTAACGCAGTTATAGCGAATCAATTGCTATTCTAATTCATATGCATGGAAGATATATTTTTGTGTAGATATATAGCAATTTTTCCATCTTGAAAAAAAAAACATAATATTACCGGTTGTATTTACACATTATTGAAAACCTCTTTGTAGACAACATTGGTAGTAGCAACACAATATAATCTTGTCCATCCTCGTCTAGAACTAATTAACATTTTTAGGCTATCAGGATGGGTGACTCAGGAGAAAGGCATGTACAATTGATTGTGATTAAAAACTGATTTTTTTAGCAATAACCCAACGTGAGTTAGTGTTCGGCCCTGGAGTTTGTTGATAGTTATGGCATATGCAAGCATCAGTGGGAATTATTTATGCTGGAACTTGAAGGACAATCTTGTATTAGAAAGAGTGAGAAACATTCGAGGGATAAGAACTTTGGTTTCTTCATGTGTCCCATTAACTATTCTTGCTTCAACAATGTGATCTGTCAATCTTGTGATGATGAGTCGCATACCGTTATAAAGACTAAGAGAATGGTCTATCTTCCGCAATAACATAACAGGTACACCGACCTTTAATTAATGTCAATGAATTGTTAAGAAAATCATACAATCTCAAACTACTTAAGAATTTAGCTGGGAGTGTATACTTTTAAGTTTTAATAGCTTTTCACCGTCTGGTTCTGCCTTACACAAAGAGTTACAACTTAAATATGTTCATCCTTTTGCAATATTCATATCGCACATGTACTGATTAATTTGATCAACGACATCTAAAGTCAGCGAGCGGATCACTGACCTTCCAGCTGCGACTCATCAAGCGTGTCATATCTTGAGCTTGAAATTTAAAAAAATCACTTTTAATTTTTTCAAAGCATTGAGTCATAACAATATTGAACATTGAAATTTTAATTTTATAATCTACATGTATATATTTTGTGATTTTTTCCCATAAAATTAGTTTTGATAGTGAAACCGTAAAACATATTGATTGTACAAATCACTAAATTTCAAAATATTTTAAATTTTCACGTATATATAAGTAAAACTCACATCTAAAGCCTAATTTAATTTGTCAATATTTCATACATATAAAGCAAGTCTTTGACTATTGTGAGAAGTTAGTAACCTTGAGTCTAACATATAACATAAAGCATTGTGTGATAGTGGGTAATAACTTTGAGGTAAGACCATTCAAGCATATAAGCATGTTTCGAGTTTGTTTCTATGCTCTCAAAATTCAAATCATCACACTGGCATCAGACAATAAACAAAAATATATCATAATGTATGAATCATATACCTAAACTGTTAATCCAAACTTCACTCCGGATTACCAAATGGAGTGTATGGCTTTTTGGAATGATGTCCATCCAAACTGTTGAAATGCGAGGTCCATAACCATTGATTGTCAGACTACTCATGCTTCATATTTCATCAAAGTATCTGTTTCTTATGATATTATGATTTAGGCTAAAGTGTCATCCCGCACCATGAACTATAACGAATTTTTCATGCTGCACCCTGACCTTTCATAAGTGACTTTTTGATTCACAAACCGTAAAATTTTTTCCACCTAAAACTTTTTATAGGTTACTTGCAGGTTACAGGTAAGAATATGTTGACATGAATTTTTAAAATAAATAAAAATTAAAAATTTATGCGCTCACGTCTTCTTCTCTCACCGTTTTTGACCTAGAATCGTTTACGCCTTCGTCAAGTCCTTCATTATTACGAATAGAACGTAGGTAAAAATATATTTCATCCAGAATTGTATTACGAATAGAACGTAGGTAAAAATATATTTCATTATTATGATTAGTAATTTTAATCCAGAATTGTATTACGAATAGAACGTAGGTAAAAATATATTTTATTTGTAATTTTATTACTATATTTCAATGTACAATTGTATTACGAATAATAGGAATTGTATTACAATATTTTACAATATTACGAAACCTTAATAGTATAGGAGTGTTTTGAGCGGGAAATCAAAGTTGAGGATATTGTTTTTATTAATAGTATAGATAGATTGCAGTGCAGGGAAATATATGTACTGTATTATTACGATTAGTAATTTTAATCTAGAATTTTATTACGAATAGGAACGTAGGTTATATATTTTATTAGAAATTTTATTACTATATTTCAATGTACAATTGTATTACGAATAGGAATTGTATTACCATATTTTAGAAATATTACGCAAACCTTAATAGTATAGGAGTGTTTTGGGCGAAAAGTTAAAGTTGAGGATATTGTTTTTATTAATAGTATAGATTGCAGTGCAGGGAAATATATGTATTGTATTATTACGATTAGTAATTTTAATCCAGAATTGTGTTACGAATGGGAACGTAAGTAAAAATATATTTTATTAGTAATTTTATTAGTATATTTCAATATACAATTGTATTACGAATAGAAATTGTATTACAATATTTTACAATATTACGAAAGCTTAATAGTATAGGAGTGTTTTGGGCGGGAAATCAAAGTTGATGATATTGTTTTTATTAATTAATAGTATAGATTAGAGTGCAGGGAAATATATGTACTGTATTATTACAATTAGTAATTTTAATCTAAAATTTTATTACGAATAGGAACGTAGGTAAGAATATATATTATTAGAAATTTTATTACTATATTTCAATGTACAATTGTATTAGGAATATGAATTGTATTACCATATTTTACAAATATTATGCAAACCTTAATAGTATAAGAGTGTTTTGGGCAAAAAGTTAGAGTTGAGGATATTGTTTTTATTAATAGTATAGATTGCAGTGCAGGGAAATATATGTACTTCATTATTACGATTAGTAATTTTAATCCAGAATTGTATTACGAATAGAACGTGATTAGTAATTTTAATCCAGAATTGTATTACGAATAGAACGTAGGTAAAAATATATTTTATTTGTAATTTTATTACTATATTTCAATTAAAAATATATTTTATTTGTAATTTTATTACTATATTTCAATGTACAATTGTATTACGAATAATAGGAATTGTATTACAATATTTTACAATATTACGCAAACCTTAATTGTATAGCAGTGTTTTGGGCTGGAAATTAAAGTTGAAGATATTGTTTTTATTAATAGTATAGAAGTATAGATTGCTATCAGTTATTACATCAAGCAGTTTGGAATATCAACAAGTTGGAATTGATTACACTTAATACTGCCTTTTCAATTTTGCACATATACAAATATATTAATATACAAAATTAAAATACACATAAACTTCTATAATCATAGACAACACTATAAATAATTGCTAACAGTTCACAAGATAGCTACTCAGAGTTAATGAGTGGAAAAATGGTTCAAAGTTGCAGAAGAACCATTCTTCAAAGATGCTGAAAAACCATTCTTGAATTTTCATGGCAGCGGCGGAGGAGGCCGATAAAATGTTGAGGATATAAGGTGCCATTCTCTTTCAATTCCTTTGTAGACCAAGGTATTTATTTTGTTGTTGAGAACTGAACATTTACATTTCAGATTTCGAAATGGAAGAATCACAAATAAATATTGAATGAATAAATCTAAAGAAGCACAAATAAATTTCAGTATTTAAAACAAAAATTGTAAATAAGATGTAAGCTTTAAGTACATACCTTCATAGTATGGGATATTTCTTCGATCAGAAGTTTGACATTTTTACAGAGCATGTGTTACAGATAACTTCCAAGCAGTTTGATGTCCACAACTTCAAAATTTAGCAGCATTGACAGGTTCTGGGCTCAATACTAAAACTGCCAATATGAATAGGCAAAAGAATGAATACTGACATTGTTTTTACACACCAAACTATTAGTATTCCAATAATATATGCATAACCACCACTATTAATTATTTGTAAAATTCTATTACACAAATAGAATCTATTCAACAGCGAGCTATTCACAGTGGAAGATTACCTCAAATTACAGAATATGAAGAAACTTACAAGCTCAGTTGGTATAGGATCAAAGAGAAAAAAAAGCTGAGAATAACAAAGGTAATTCTATCAACACTTTAGTACCACAGTCAAGTTCATCATATTAGAATATATAAAACCTATATATATATATGTATATATATATATATCTGCCAAGGACCTTGTGGTCCAGTGGCATCAAACCCTTACTTTTATACGGGAGATGGTGGGTTCGAGCCTTAGCGCAATATTGACTCTTGTGCTTGAATAGGTTTTATACGGGAGATGGTGGGTTCGAGCCTTAGCGCAATATTGACTCTTGTGCTTGAATAGGTTGTGAACAGATACTGCATTGTAATAGAGTCCCTAGTATTAAAAAAAATATATTCATATATCTCTTTTTAATTCTTTTCAAATTCATTTTTTAATTGGCTGTGAAGTTATGGGTTGATAGATAGTGCATACATAAAAGTAATATAGTTCCTAGCATACTTGATTTTACACCTTCAAATCTACTTATCTACTACTAATTTGGACTTACTTCAAAAATGGTAGAAACCCCTTATTTAATCCTTCTATACCTTGCTATCGTGTTTATCTTGAAAACCTGCAAACCAAAACATATATGGTTACTGTGAACATTTAAATAAATTTGATAAATAATAATACTATAAAAGCATTATGTTTTTACCAGTATATCAACAGATCTATTATATACACTGATTTTTAAACCCCAAAAAAATGGTTGCCTAATGTATGAGATATTAAACAAGATGCATTATTATTTATGACCTATTGATTGTCTAATGCATTATCAATTTGGAAACTGACTTGGTTGCTTAATGGATTATTAGAGAATTGTTTATGACCAATTACCCATTAAGAGCTAAACAAACTAAAAAAAAAAAAAAAAACAGAACCAGCTTGGGAATGACACTTTTTATATTACTTTCTACCGTCCTTATACTGTGGACCATGGGTTATGGTTGATACTGCAGTTGTGTTGAACTGATACTGCAGTTGTGTTGAAAGGGAACTGCAGTTGCGCGGAACAGAGGACGTGTCATCCATCTGGACTGCAGTTGTGTTGAACGGATCAATGGCCTCTGTTCCGTGCAACTGCAGTTTCCTTTTAACACAACTGCAGTATCTTTTCAATACAACTGCAATATCCGTTCAACACAATTGTAGTATCAGCTATGATCATGGTCCAACATTGCGTACTTCCTATGGGTTTATTCTTTATTTTGCGATATTATACAAGATGCATTATATACAAGTTGGAAATATTCAAAATATTTTATTATAAAATAATTGCATGTCTTCACAAATGAAGGTTAATTAAAGAACATTTGTTAACATATGAATTTAGGCCGCTAACATTTATAGAAATTAGATTTCATACAATTAAGGGTAATTATATTTATTAATTAACTTTTTATTTCATCAATTCGTTACTTTGTTCTTTTTGCATAGAGCAATGATCCAGTAACCGTTAATAAGTCACCAACCAGGGAAATAGAAATGAATATTGGGTTATAAATTTTTGGCAAATATTTCCAAAAGTTTTACATTTTGTTATATTTAAGTTCTAGGAATGAACTAAGGTATTGGTTCATCGCATGACAATGACACTTCTGATCCAAGACCAAATTTCAAAGGAGGTCATTCATGGTTATGTTGTTGTATGCAAGGACTATTAATAAGAGTCACTGACAGACTTTATCACATATTGGGCTACTATTAAAGAAATCAGTCTTTGTGCAGGGTCAGTTGCACGTTGCTGCATCTCGGATTAGCAATCCCAAAGGATTAAAAATCAGTCTTCGAAACCCTAGAAGGCTCCTCCTTCTCTCTAAACTCTTCGCTTCTTCTTCTCCTTGGTCCGGCAGCCGCCGCCTCCGCATGCTTTGCGGAGGCGGCGTCTTCTCCCCTTCACGACTATCGTCTTCTTTTGCTCTTTTTTCTCTGCCTCTCCTTTCCATTTTTGCCTCCCCCATCGCCGTCCACCACACCTACGATCTCGCACTGTCTCCGCCCCTTTTCCTTCCCTTCCGGCGTTCTTCCTCTTCCCCAGCTTCGGATCTGTCAAGAAGTACATCACCATTGAATAAGGAAAAGAAGGTTTTGGGTTTTGCAAAAAGGTGAAGTAGGAAGGAGTGGTTTTTCCTTGATACAAAGCAGTGCTGTTTTTTTATTAGCAAGTTTTGTTGCTATTATACCTTTCGTTTATTTATCGAATTTGTTGTGTCTCGCATCTTTAGCAAATTTATTCCCTCTCGCTTCTTTTGCGAGTTTATTCCCTCTCGTTTTTTTGGCGAGTTATAAGCGTAGAACGATAATTGGTCATGGCGTATGTGAACCACAAAAGAATGAAGATTGATACTCGGGTGGTGTCAACGACTTTTGAACTAGAGTATGCCTTCGTTATGTTTGACCAAATTGCTATTGACAGTAAAGAAGCTTGGAGTGCTCTTGTCGACTTCAGTTTCAAATTTGTGAAACAGTCTGCGATTCAGGTTTTCGATAACATTGTTAGAAAATTTGTTTCTATGTCTGATTGTAAGGAATGTTTGTCCATTCCATTAATCTTTCTTGTAAACGTTTTCGCTTATGATTCAATGAATTAGTCTTGAGAGATTATTATCCAAAAAAAAAAATATTACGGAGTAGTATGTAGTGATTTAAATCAAGTTGGTAATTGAACTTGATAGGGAATATACCCCGAGCGTACGGTCCTGAGTATTTGGTACGTAGACGGTATACGAGTACGGGCACAGGTATTGGCCTATAAAAGGGACTTTGGGCCCTCTATTCTTGTCTCTGGGGCTCCCCCTCTAGAAAACACTCCTGATTTCTCCCAACTCACTTTAACTGATAGAAGGAGAACATTAATAAAAGGAGGCTTTTGGAGCTATTTTGTGCGATCTTCTCCCTTTATCTTCTATATGCAATTTCATAGAGTTTTTGCTAAGTGTTCTATACGTACAAAAGAGATTGAAGGATTTAATCCATATCAAATGGCGCGTCTGTGGGATTGAAACAAAAGTTCGTGTTCCTGTAATTTTTCAGTTCTGTTCTATGTATTTCTTCGCATTTCCGGGCTGGTCGGGATGCTTCTCTGGTGACTGCTGTTCTCCATCTTTGCATGGACAACCGGAGGGAAAGAAAAGGAGAAAACAGAGGCAGAGGTCGAAAATCCCAGCTTTTCGTCCGTAGCCAGCGTCGCCTAGCAGCACTGAGCCGCAGGTCCATTGAATGGCTAGACTTAAGTTATAATCTGAGTATATTTACAGCATGCATCACCAGCAACCCAACACAAACTAGAACACACACGTTCAAGCACCCATCAAAATTGCCAGTTTGTCGCATCTGCAGAACTATGGTAGAAAGTACCAGTACAGTCCAGATCGTTATTTGGAAGACAAGTCTACAAGTTCTTTGGATTCCTTCTGTCTTCTTTGTTCTGAAGAGCAAAAAGCATGGGTTCTAGAGCTGCTACCGTTCTCCTTTTATTGCCGGCGATTTCCTCTGCTCCGGTCGGCTTCTCTTAAAATTCATGAGGCCAACCATTTGCAGTAAAAACAAAAAAATCTGGCAAAAATGCTATAGAATATCAAGCTCCAAGAGTTAAGGCCTCAGTTCCTCCGAGAGGTAGAAACACATCATCTCATCATGCTGATTGCTGAGTCTCTGATGCAATGTTGGATGTGGAAATTGTCTAAGGAGCAGAGGGTACTGTAACTCCAGTGGTGTTGACGGACTTCTCATCTTCAACGGATGAGCATTGGAAATGTTGCAGCAGCTGGAGAAGTCGACAGCTGAGCCGCACACACCATCCGCCACAACTATCTGCCGCCGCCCTCGCAGCCGAACCACACCGCCCTCCGCCATCACCATCGCCTTCCACGCTTTATATCGACCAAGTCATTCAGTCACAAGACACATCAATCAAATCAAGTCTTGAACAAAGCAAAATTGTCATTCGGCATCCGTTCAACACTGCACATTTTCATGAATTGCGTGGATTTGAGTCAATTCATGCACTCAATCTCATATTTAATGAGTTTGAGAGGTCAAAAGCTGGTGGGTTTATTTTTGAAATTGTGGATGTCGATTGCGCACAAGTTAAGGATCAGTTCAAGAAACAATCTAGAACTGGTAAATTCATATATTGCGAAAGTTGAGGGAGATGATTGCGCCATCTACAACTCTCATCCTTTCATAATGCAAGTGCAAGATGTGAGACCTAACGGAAATTGTGGATTTCGAGCGGTAGCTACCTGTTTTGGTTTTTTAGAAGACTAATGGTTCAAAATTCGATCTAATTTAATGGAAGAACTAGAGTCTCACAAGATGGAATATACCAATATGTTCGGACCTCAAGAATGGTATACAATCTATAACTCTTTGATTTTTTTTTTGAATTAGATCGGTGTGCACCAGTTGAGCACTGGATGACTATGCCGGAGATGGGTGTACTAATTGATTCCAGATACAATGTGATACTACATATTTTGAGTATCGCTGGTAGTACGACATATTTACCGCTCCGATCTAGCCCACCACCTTGGTACGAGCATGTAGCAATTGCCCTTGGTTACGTTAATAATAATCATTATGTTAAGGTAACATTGACAGGAGGGTACTCAATGCCTACTATTGCTCCACAATGGGCTTATTTTAAATATGATTGTGCAGATGCATGGATTACTCCATATGTGAATCAGATCAATACTTGCAATGAGTATGTACGCTTTTTTTTTTTTTTGAAAATCAAAACAACCATATATTAAAAAGCAACCAGATCAGAAATACACCAGGGCGAGGAGACATCCCAAACCCCAAGGACAGAAGAAGAACCCATCGCCCGTGCAAGCACATGAGCTACATGATTCGCTGACCTCTTGACATGGCGAACAACAATGTTCCCAATGTCATTAGTAATTGAACGACATTGCTTAATAATAAGACCCACATATGAAAAATCTAAACAACCAGAATTAAAGCTAGTGCAGAAATTTAAACAATCAGACTCAAGTATAACATTATTATGACCATAATTCTTTAACAAAGTAAGAGCCTCTTTCACCTCCATCGTCTCCGCTAGATAGGGATCTCAAAAACAATGCAAATGACCACAGAAGGCCGACACAAACTTCCCAGCTGGATCTCTCACCACTGCCCCAAAAGCCATGATATCATCGAGCAACGCAGCGTCAACATTACACTTCAAAAAACCTTTCGGAGGCGGACTCCAAATAAAGGACGAACCAGCATGCATAGTAGGCATAATGTTACTACTCCATGCAGACGTAGAGGAATATGCATGATGCCATGAAGACACCAATGATTGAACATAAAGCTTAATCTCTTCAACATGCCACATTTTTCCATTCCAGTACATGTCATTACGAACCTGCCAAATGGTCCATAATATAGCAGCCATATCCAGTGCTATTCCCATATTAGAATCATTTAAATAATGTTCAATAAGCTGCGCAACTGAACCTCCATGAGCTATAATTGCACCGCCCCACAAATGTGACGTAAGAGGGCACTCGTAAAACAGATGGATTAAGGTCTCCGAAGCAGAAGAACAAAGACAGCAACCCCCACCAGCCTGAACACCTCTTGCACACAACACTGCACGCACAGGGATAATATTGCGAACACATCGCCATAAAAAATTACGTACTTTTGGTGGAACCTTGAGATTCCAAAGTTTATTCCAATGCGAGAAAATAACTCCAGATTCCTGAATCATGTATTGCTGGGTAAGAAACTGATAGCTATGTTTAACAGTATATTGGCCCCTCAAATCACCCTTCAAGTACCAGACATCAACAAATTCAGTTGATGTAGGGGTCTTTAGAATACGCTGCACATCGATCATGGGGATAAAAAATATCATTGAGCAGTTCTGCGTCCCAGTTTCCGATAAGATCAAGCAAATTACACACTTTAGCATTGGCTAACTCAGCCCTGCAACTAGTATGAATGTAAGGGTCATCAAAATCAGCTAGCCATGGAGTTCCCCAAACATCCGTGTCCTTCCTGTCACCCACTCTACGGGCCACCCCAACGCGGCGGAGTACATCTTGACTTGCAAGAATGCTACGCCAAATATAGCTAGGATTATTACCGAGAGAAGTTTCAAGAAAACCCTGATTAGGAAAATATCCAGCCTTCAGCACTCTATACACTAGAGATTGTGGATTAACAAGCAACCTCCAACCTTGTTTGGCAAGTAAAGCGATATTAAAATCCTTTAACCGTTTAAAGCCCAGTCCACCATATCTCTTCGGAATCGTCATCCGAGTCCAATTGAGCCAATGCATGCCTCTTTCTCCACCCGAACCCTTACTCCACCAGAATTTATTGAGAGCCTTTTCAATGGAATCACAAATATTAGCAAGGAGAAGGAATATTGACATAGTGAAAATAGACATTGCTTGACCCACGCTCTTTATAACCACCTCTTTCCCTGCTCGCGACAGAAATCTCTTTTGCCATCCACTGATCCGATCCCTTAACTTCTGTTCAATATAACGAAAGACAGAAGACTTATTACGCCCAATGAAAGAAGGAAGGCCAAGATATCATCCAAAATCATTCGTGTACCTGACCCCAAAAATCCCTGCCACATGATCACGCAAAGTCTGCACAGTATTGACACTAAACATGATATTAGATTTGTCATAGTTTACCAACTGTCCCGAAGCGTTAAGCCAAACATCTTTTAACCTCTTGAGCCTCCTTGTTAGTAGCTTTGAAAAAAAGAAGGCTATCATCGGCGAAAAATAAATGGGACACCGATGGAGCCCCCCTAGCCACCCTTATACCATGAAAATTGCCACGACCTCTTCTTGCTGTAACAGTAATGACAAACTTTCGGCACACACAATAAATAAATAAGGAGAGAGAAGGTCTCCCTGCCTGATTCCACGGGTAGGTGTGATGGTACTTGCAAGTTCCCCGTTAACCAAAATGTTATATTTTATTGAGGTCAAACAAATACCAATAAGATCGATCCACTCACGCGCAAAACCCAATGCTTTTAACATACCCTCCAAAAAACTCAATTCCATTCGGTCATATGCCTTGGTCATATCAAGTTTTAGAGCCGCCCAACCATCATTGCCTACTTGCTTCCTTCGTAGAAAATGGCTCAATTCCCCTGCAACAATAATATTATCTGTGATCAAACGGTTCGACACAAAGACACTCTGAGATGGGGAAATAATAATGTCTAATGCCTCTTTCATACGATTCGAGATCACTTTTGCCAAAACTTTGTATGCTACATTGCAAAGAGCGATAGGTCTCAAGTCAAGACACCCGTTCCGGGACCTTTTTCTTAGGGATAAGTACTATATTTGTGTCATTTAAACCCCTAGGTAAATGATGGGTGGTAAAGCACTCCGTAACAAAAGAAGTAAGATCATGTTACTTAGTAGTATGTCATTTTTAGCGATTCAAAATTAATTTATTATATTATTATAATAAGGTAAAATAATTTTTTTTTTGGTAAATTTACAGGGTCTTTCTCTCCGTCCGTTTAACGGTCCGGGGTCCACCCACCTTTTTCTTAGGGATAAATACTATATTTGTGTCATTTAAACCCCTAGGTAAATGATGGGTNTTTTCCCCTCTAGCCAAACACTGAAAACCCGAAAAATGATCCAGGTTTCGAAACGCGCCCTTATTTGCACTCCACAGTTCAAATTATATACAAAAATGTCACTGCATTTTTTTAAAAGTATTTTTGATCTGTTTGATATAGATAGATGTACTGCTGCGATGGGTTCTCATTTCTCTCCGAGGCATGTGGTTCTCACCTGAACACACATACATAGAATTAGTTCCGAATGAGAACCTATTCTATCATGTGAACTTTGTGTACCATTGTGAACTGTTTATCTTACTTGATCTTGTGGTTTATGACCCTGTTTGGTAAATATCTGATAGTTGATATCTGTTAATTGACTGGGTTAGAGGGTATGACTAGTTGATAACATTAGTTGATTGTAGAAAGATGTTTGGTAAATTTGTTATTAGTTGATAGTTGTTTGGTATAATTTCTTTTTTCAAAAACCTGATTGAAAAAGTTACTTTGAGCAAGCTTTTGAACTTTAGCATTATAGAGTTACAAACATGGATCATGTATATTTTTTTAAAAAATTAAATTAATTTTTATAATTTTACTTGTAAAGAATTAATTTGAAAATTCTTATAGGATCATATGACACTATTGATAAAACAAAAAATGTAAGTTACGCAGAATTTTTCCCATTATTTTATCTTGGATTGAATGTCGTTGGTGACCTAATTTTTTAAAATTAAAATAGGCTAAAGTGTCATCCCGTACCATGAACCATTCCCGATTATTCATCCCGCACCCTGAACATCAATAAGTGATTATCAGAGCAATAAACCAATTTTTTTTCCACCTAACACTTTTTGCAGGTTTTCCGGTAAGTGGATGACCTGTTGTCGGTTTCCATGCTGATGTGGCTTATTTGTCGATGATGTGCCTTTAATTAAATGAGATGGAGTCCACATAGGATAAAAAAAAAAAAAAAAAAGAATCCGAACCCCCAGCGAGAATGAATTCATCTAATCCAAGCTTTAATCCTTCGGCCGAAATCGCCCAAACTTCTTGTCCGAATTGACGAAATCCTCCGGCGAAATCGCTCAAGCTTTTATACCTTCATAGGAAAACAATCAATCACAAGTATAAATTACAATGATGTATACACAATCAAAGTGAATACAGTAGAAAAAAAAATACAGAGATTCCCTAAAGTCGATCCTTCCAAGGTAACTCATGAAGTCCATTTTCAGAAGGATCTGGGCTTAGATAGCTTCGAAAACGTGGAGATCGTAATGGCTCTAGAGGAAGAGTTCAAACTGGAGATTCCAGACAAGGAGGCTGATAAGATTGACTCCTGTGCACTTGCAATCGAGTATATTTCTAACCATCCTATGGCAGGTTAAGTTTAGGCACCATTTCTCGGGGTTGGATTTTCTTTGAAAACAGTAGTATAGTCTGCCCCTTTTTGTTTTGCTTATAAGCTAAATCCATTAGGTGGAGGTAATAATCATACTATTCGATGAAAAAAAAAACAGAAAATACAGAGATTCATGATGAGAAAGACTGACAAACGTATATACCTTCTGAAAGTTAAAAACCAAATCAAACTCACAGACATTGCTAAAAAAAAGTGAACCAGTATCTCCACAAACAAGTGGATGCACTCCAAATAAGCCAACTTGTTGTTCGTCATATCAACACAGAGCTAGAAAAATAGCCCATCATACTGTCTGTAGATTATCTTGTGTGTTCGGAACTGACAAGAAAAACATAAACTACAAGCCATTACAATCTCGCAGGTCCAAAGAATTCACTCGTATTCGACTTTGTGCTTCTCGGATTCCTCGAAGGGGGGGGGGGTGTAATACTTGGCCAACCGAGTATTTCCTTGCCGATTTTGAAGCAGAATGAATCGAATCTGCCCATTTCAAGCCCCCAAACAAAACCATCAACCAATTTGCCAGAAAAATGAATCGAGACAACANACTCCGTAACAAAAGAAGTAAGATCATGTTACTTAGTAGTATGTCATTTTTAGCGATTCAAAATTAATTTATTATATTATTATAATAAGGTAAAATAAATTTTTTTTTGGGTAAATTTCTTGTGGGAATTGAACCCGGGTTCTCCCGAAATTCCTCCCCACAAAGAGAGCTCACTTGCCACTTGAGCTACCCCACTGGGTTAATAAGGTAAAATAATGCATACAAAAAATTTGAGTTATAAAGAATATCATGAAAATTTATTAAACGTTAGATACTACAGAAAATAATTAAAAATTATTATACTATCACAATTTGAAATAATAATATATAATAAATATTTTAAATATTTAATAACAAAATATTATAGACAAAATTATTATACTATCACAATTAGAAATACAAATAAATAATAAATAATAAATAATAAATATTTTAAATAGATTTGACCAACTTTAATGAAGGTGGTGCAAATAGCAAATTTTATTTACACCACCTATAAAGCTATCAAACCTATTAAATGGTGGTGTGAATAGAATTTTAGGTGGTACAAATAGAATTACCCTTATTAAATGATTAACATTGTAACTTGATTAGATTTCAAAATTGACGGCGGTTTGTTTGCGATCACATTCATTATTCGTTACCATTAGAAGTTCTAAATGTATATAATTACTATTTAGAATCCCTATGATATTAATCCAATGGCTAAATTATCATCGCGCACCCTGAACCATTCCCGATTATTCATCCCGCACCCTGATCTTCAATAAGTGATTATTAGAGCTATAAACCAATTTTTTTTTCCGCCTAGTGCTTTTTGCAGGTTTTCCGGTATAGTTGATGACATGTCACTGATTTTCATGCTGATGTGGCTTATTTGTTGATGATGTGCCTTTAATTAAATGAGATGGAGTCTATGTAGGATAAAAAAATTAAAAAAATTAAAAATAAAAAACTAAGAATCCGAATCCCCAGCCAGAATGAATTCATCTGATCCAAGCTTTAATCCTTCGGCCGAAATCGCCCAAACTTCTTGTCCGAATCGACGAAATCCTCCGGCAAAATCGCGCAAGCTTTTATACCTTCATAGGAAAACAATCAATCACAAGTATAAATTACAATGATGTATACACAATCAAAGTGAATACAATAGAAATAAAAGAAAATACAGAGATTCCAAGTCCTTCCAAAGTGACTCATGAAGTCCATTTTCAGAAGGATCTGGGCTTAGATAGCTTAGACAACGTGGAGATCGTAATGGCTCTAGAGGAAGAGTTCAAACTGGAGATTCCAGACAAGGAGGCTGACAAGATTGACTCTTGTGCACTTGCAATCGAGTATATTTCTAACCATCCTATGGCAGGTTAAGTTTAAGCACCATTTCTTGGGGTTGGATTTTCTTTGAAAATAGTAGTACAGTCTGCTCCTTTTTGTTTTGCTTATAAGCTAAATCCGTTTGGTGGAGGTAATAATCATACTATTCGATGAAAAAAAAACAGAAAATACAGAGATTCATGATGAGAAAGACTGACAAACATATATACCTTCTGAAAGTTAAAAACCAAATCAAACTCACAGACATTGCTAAAAAAAGTGAACCAGTATCTCCACAAACAAGTGGATGCACTCCAAATAAGCCAACTCGTTGTTCGTCATATCAACACAGAGCGAGAAAAATAGCACAGCATACTGCCTGTATATTATCTTGTGTGTTCGGAACTGATAAGGAAAACATAATCTACAAGCCATTACAATCCCGCAGGTCCAAAGAATTCACTCGTATTCAACTTTGTGCTTCTCGGATTCCTCGAGGGGGGGGGGTGTGTGTGTGTGTGTGTGTAATACTTGGCCAAACGAGTATTTCCTTGCCGATTTTGAAGCAGAATGAATCGAATCTGCCCATTTCAAGCCCCCAAACAAAACCATCAACCAATTTGCCAGAAAAATGAATCGAGACAACACCCAAATGGCAATGCTTGAAATTACAATTTTGAAAGAACCACTGGACCCAAGAGACAAGACTGGGTTGATTCAGTCCGGCATTCAGAGAAAAAGAGAAGCTTTTCTGTTTCCTCAGCCGTCCGGGAGAGTATTTTATTTTCTAGTATTTCTTCTTTTTTAAAAAATAAATAAATCACAGCCACCTAGTAATTTTTTCAGTAGGGTAAAGTCGTGATTCGGAGGATTAAGGACTGCATTCGCCGATTTCGCCGGAGGTTTATGGAGTCGTCTATTCAGACAAGAAGTTTGGTCGCCGGAGGATTAAAGCTTGGATTAGATCAGATGAAGTTTGGTCGCCGGAGGATTAAAGCTTGGATTAGATGAATTCATTCTCGTTGGGGATTAGGATTCTTAGTTTTTTATTTTATTTATTATTATTTTTTAAATCCTACGTGGATTTCATCTCATTTAATTAAAGGCACATCATCAACAAATAAGCCACATCAGCATGGAAACCGACAACATGTCATCCACTGTACTGGAAAACCTGCAAAAAGCGCTAGGCAGAAAAAAAAAATTGGTTTATGGCTCTAATAATCACTTATTGAAGACCATGGTGCGGGATGAATAATCGGGAATGATTCATGGTGCAAAAATGACACTTTAGCCAAAAATTTTAGATGTAAAACTAACCCCGAACAATTCACTTGAACCAAGCATATCAAAATTAAATTTGATTTGGATATCAAGTGTCAAAAATATCACTCGAAATCATTAAATACCCAAAGAAACTCGGGTATCACCTAAACTGAACCAACACCCACTCCTAGTACCCATATGTTCCCATTTTCTGTTGACTCCATTTTCCATTAATAGTCACATATTGTAAAATAAAAAAAAACTTTTGAAAATCATTTTTCTAGTTTTCAAATTTTAGAAAGACTTATACTACATAAAAAAAAACTTTTAAAAAAACTTTTGTACACTAATGCCTTCATTCTCTCTCTCTCTCTCTAAAAGAAATGTACTAGTAACTATTTTCTTTTCTCTAACTTTTTATTTGTTAAAAAAATATAGAGAATTTCTCCTAATACTAGTTAAAGGTCTCATTTTCTCTTTAGTTCATTATTAATTCATTTTCCTATTGGAGGACTATATTATCATGTCTTTGGTTATGTAAAGGTCAACTTTTGCCTACTATTCATGGTTATGGAGTATACTCCCCGCCCCCACCCCGCCTCGTTGCCATCCCTAGAGATCATATTATCAATTGGGGCAAATTTTGATGTGGACATTAAAAATATATTATTTGAGTACTTAATGTATTTTTCTGAGTATATAATACAATTTTAATATATTAAAAGTATATTATTTGTGTATTGAATATACTTTGATAGTATACAAATAATATACTTTCAGTACTAAGTAATGTACTTTCAAATAATGTACTTTATGTACACAAATAATTAATGTACTTTTTATTTGTGGTCTACACAACTATGTAGACCATGGTGCATAAAATAATTATCAGGTATAAACATTATTGGTCAAATTGTGTAAATTGACACCAAAAAAGATGATTGAGCGTGCGGAGCATTATTATCATACCATAAGATCACATCTTTGATTTTTTTTACTAATATCATCTTAGTCAAGTCTATCACATAAGATTTTTTTAAATATAATTTACTTCTCTTATGTGATTTGTAAATTATTACATAAAAATAAAATTTATCTTGCGTATTCCCATAAATAGTGACTGAGAATTTTCTCTATCACCCAAAAAAAAAATAGTAAATTAATATCATTGCACGTGCAAATTAATTACCTTGGAATATGATTAATTGAGACGACCGCGACCGAGCAGCCATGCATTCTTGACCCATTAATTATGAGGAAGTCTTCTTTTGTTGTTAGGTAGACATAAGTGATTGATTATTACTCCTATCATATAATATTAGTTGTGTTAGGTATGAATTTTAAGAAAAGAAGATATTAATTATTTATGAGAATGTGAACAAAATGTTTTACCTCTCTCCTATATTACTTAGAAGTTTCGTGTCCGATGGGAATGCATAGCCACCCATCCTAATGTGTCATCGGTCTAAGGATGTAGTTTTAGTTGACTGGTTGACACTATCCATGATCTGAAAAAATAATAAGATGTTATTTTGTAAAAAAATTATTAATAAAAGTCGTGAAGCAATTAAATCCGTTAAAAGGCTAATCTTAAAAAATAAAAGGATATTTAGATAAATAAAAAGTTATGTATTTTAATAAGTTAACAAGGCTTAACTAAAATACAGAGTATATTATTTGTAAATTAAATTTTTATAATAATAAGTTTAATGTTATTATATAAAATTTATATATTTAGAAATTACATTAAAAACACTATTAATAAAAAATTATTAAAAATATAAAAAATAAATAAAAAAGAATTGATTTTACGAATGAATAGTAAGCATGACAAGTAAAATGAAAGGAATTGACCATTTATTTAAAAAATCTTTAGACACATTAATTTAGCTATACATATTGTACAAGGACGCTCAATTAATATAAAAGATAGAAAAGAATACTAAATCGATCTCGTATCACTTATAAATTTGATACTTTTTATAATTTTAATTTTGTACACTTTTAATCTTTCAGTTGTGACTTGTGACCATAATATAAATTTATTTCTCCAATTATTCATGATGTACATTTAGGCTCAAGATAATAATATCCAAAATGGTATCTCGACTATCCCATAATTTATAATTTTTGTCATTGACGGTTTACTCATCCAAAATGGTGCATCTACTATGCAACGTTTACTTCATTTAGTTGTCAATTTAGCACACTAGAGGATTAAATTGATAAGGTTTGCATAGTTAATGAATTATTTTTAAGAAATTGATAATCAATGACTGAATTGAGAATTATAACGTAATCGAGAGGCTATTTTAAGTATTAACTCTTTTGTCCTTGTGTTATTGGTTAAGCGTGACAAACTTAATCCTTATGCATTTTAATAAAACTCTAACACAAAATAAATTTAAAAAAATAACAACAACTAAAGGTCCGTTTGTAAACATTAAAAATATTTTTTGAAAAATATTTTTAAGAAAATGATTTATTTTTTAAAAATTATTTTTATTTTCTAGTGTTTGGCTGAACGTCAAAACATATATATATTTTTTTGATTGGCTAACACTTATAAAATTATATATTTTCTGTTTGTTTTTTTTGTGTTTTATAAAAATCATGAAAACAAATCTATTGCAAAATTATTTTATCCAAAATATTAATTATTTTAATCATGATATTCATTATTATTTATGCTAAAAAATTATAAATTAAAATTTATAATAGTTATAAATCTAATATGATCGTCTAATCTAAAAACTAATAAGTGTGAATGAAGGTTATACCCTTCATCTATATCCGTTTTTTTCATTACTTTTTTCTTTAATACATTATGTTATAAGAGTTGTACTACACAATATTTTGGTCAAGAATACCCATACTGTTATCTTTTTCAACTATATATATTATCTTCTTCCAAGATAATAATTTATATATATACATTATATATTGAAATACTATATAAGTTATTTTCTAAAATATAAATATCAAATTCAAAAAAATGGTTTACATTATTACTATTATTATTATTATTATTATACAATAATATAAATATCTAAAATCTAAATAAATCTAAGGCCAAAGACCTTGTGGTCAAGCGGCATAGCTGTGGCCCTCTCAAGTGAGAGGTTACAGGTTTGATCCCAGTGGGGGTATTGGCTCTTCGTGCAAATGTTGTTATTCATAACAATTATAGAAAAAGATATAAATAAATAAAAATAAATTGATTAATCTAATCGTCTTAAACTAAAGAAATTGAATTTTAAAAAAAAAGTATTTTTGGGATGTGAGTTTTGTCGGACCAAGATTTTTATTATTTGGCTCGAACTAACGTGACTCATATTTAATTAGACATTGATTAATATAATAACAAAAATTAGTTCTCTGTGGTTTGGATCAAGATTTTCATTCTTTGGTCTTACCAACCCAATCCATATTTTAATAAGCTATTAATAAATTTAATAAGTCTAAACTAAAGAAATTAAAAAATATTAATTATACATTTTTAAATATGTTGGGCTATAAGTTGGACCAAGATTTATACATTTTGGTCTAGCTCAATTAAACTCATATTCTAATCAGATTAGCCCAATTCAATTTAAATAATAACTTGACGTATGGTGGGCGAACTTGCCAATTTGACACCATTCAAAGGGAAAGAGAGAAAATTGAGCGTAAAATAAAAACCCAAAAAAATGCATTGCAGTAAAGATTTCAGAAGACATTTCCTACTAAAATAAGTCATTTTCTTTTGACCGGAATAAATAATTTCTATTGACTCCAATTTTTATTGATAGCCAAATACTGTAAAATAAAAAATTAATACAAAATTCATTGTCTAAGGTTTCAACTATCACCTTAAAATCTTAAATTGACACTATTGTCATAATATAAAAACTACTTATAATACATTTACACACTTATATCTTCACTCTCTCTCTCTCCCAAACTAACACTCAAAATCCAATATTGCCAGTGAATTCGAATACGTATCACTACGAATATTTTTAATTATGGTATATCTAAATATAAATTCAGTTTGAATACTGGGTGTATCTATAGCCAACTTGATCGAAAATAGAGCTAACCTGAAATTGTATTATAAATATAAAAAATTTAAATTATTTAATGAATATTAAATGTCTTTCATAATTTTTTTTTGAGTACTGCTGACTCTGTTACAATGTAGTAAGCTCTGTTGCCTCCACTCCCATCATCCATGTGGAAATGTAAACTGGGACACCGGGTGCCACTAGACCACAAGGTCTTTAGCATCTTTCATAATTAATATTATATTAATTTTAAAACTTTCTTAGTTTTTATATTATTAGGAAACTTTCTTAGTTAATTATTAGTATTTTGTCTTATTTTTAGTTTGAAAGCATACTCAAAATTATAAATACACCAATAATAAAATTTTGAGATGTATCGAAACTAACCCGAAACAATTCACTTGAACCAAGCATATCTAAATTAAATTTGATTTGGGTATCAAGTGTCAAAAACATCACCCGAAATCATTGAATATCCAAAGTAAAACTCGGGTATCACCTAAACTGAACCAACACCCACTCCTAGTACCCATATATTCTCATTTTCTGTTGACTCCATTTTCCATTAATAATCACATATTGTAAAATAAAAAAAAAACTTTTGAAAATCATTTTTCAAGCTTTCAAATTTTAGAAAAACTTATACTACATTTACACACTAATGCCTTCATTCTCTCTCTCTCTCTAAAAAGAAATGCACTAGTAACTATTTTCTTTTCTCTAAATTTTATTTGTTAAAAAAATATAGAGAATTTCTCCTAATATACTAGTTAAAGGTCTCATTTTCTCTTTAGTTCGTTATTAATTCATTTTCCTATTGGAGGAATGGAGGACTATTATCATGTCTTTGGTTATGTAAAGGTCAACTTTTGCCTACTATTCATGACTTGGAAATCTATTTAGTATTTATACTTCCAATCCGTAGGGATAATAAACCATTCTTATCATATTATCTTCTTTAATTTGCCTGATCGATCGAGCTGAGGATCGGATCGGATATACCATTAATTTGTGCAAATTAAACATTATGTCCAGTTTCCAACCACTCACGGCCTCATCAAAGCCAGACGAAACTCGATGGATTATCCACATCAAAGAATCATTCATCCAAGAACTCGAAGAAGACACTGTAACCCCCGCTACCATTTTCAACGTCCCCAAACTTCTAATGGCCTCCGATCCTCTTTCCTACACTCCCCAACAGGTAGCCATCGGCCCCTACCATTACTGGCGCCCGGAGCTCTACGAGATGGAGAAGTACAAGCTCGACGCCGCCAAGAGGTACTCCAAACTGCTCCCAGAAGGCCTCAAGTTCCAAGACCTCGTCGACAAGCTCATGAAGAAACGCGTGCCCAGGATTCGAGCCTCGTACGACAAGTACTTGAATATCAACGACGAAACTCTGGCGTGGATGGTGATCATGGACGCCTGTTTCCTGCTCGAGTTTCTTTGCGTTTACGCGGTGAAACAAGGCGTGGTCGAGCCCGACAGACTCCCCAGCAGGATCGATGTTTCCGGGAGGAAATCCACCCATAATGTCATGTTAAGGGATATTGTGATGCTTGAGAATCAAATCCCACTTTTTGTTTTGAGGAAACTGCTGAAATGGGAATTCTCATCCAAGGAATTGGGTGATGAGAGGTTGCGTACCATTTTGTCGGGGCTGTGCAAAGATCTTTCGCCATTCGTGAATATTGGGGAAGAAAACATGACCAAAGTCCCACTAGACGGCTGTGAGCATTTGCTTGACTTTCTGTACAAAGTAATGGTCCCGGATATGGATGCACCGTGCCAAGAATCATCACCAGATTTAGAAGGGCTAAGCAGTGGAAATATTACTTATGAAGATGATGGAGACGACAAAGCTAAATCCCTCGGTGACTCCACCAATCTCAAGAGGCTTATTCAAGAAATTTGGAAAATTCTTTCCAAGATTAAGAGTGTACCCACAGATGTTCTTAATGTAATTGTGAATTTACCGTGGGACGTTATTGGTAATCTTCCGGGGGTTAAAAATTTGAAGCAACGCCTATTTCCGGCCACCCCAGGAAGCAAAAAGTCTGATGACGATGTTGATGATGATGGTTCTAATAAAGGACCTCCATTATTGGAAGAGATTAGCATCCCATCTGTCTACAAACTTGTAAAGTCAGGAGTTCAGTTTTCACCTACAGATTCAGGGATTCTAAGTATTGCTTTCGACTCGAAAACTACAACGCTCTATCTCCCCGTGATCAATTTAGACGTGAACTCACAAGTCGTGTTAAGAAACATGGTTGCCTATGAGTCATGCATTGCACGTGGACCATTAGTGTTTACTCGCTACACCGAGTTAATGAATGGAATTATCGATTCTGAGAAGGATACTAATGTTCTAACTGAGAAGGGGATTCTTTTGAACCATTTGAAGAATGATGAAGAAGCTGCAAACCTATGGAATGGAATGAGTAAATCTATTAGATTGACGAAAGTGCCCTTAATAGACAAGACAATTGGAGATGTGAACAAGTACTATAATGGTAAGTGGAAGGTAAAGGCAGGGAAATTTATGAAGTCATATATCTATGCTTCTTGGAAGATTCTCACGGTGCTGGCAACCATTTTGCTCTTGGGGCTATTGACCTTACAATCCTTTTGTTCAGTTTATAGCTGCCCTCGTTTGTTTAACATAAACACTACTTCCTAATCCATCTTTGTTCAAAGAATAAACACATAATAGTAAATAATGTACACTTGATCATATTCTAAATTACATTATTTGATTGTAGCAGTACTAATTGTTTACTTAGCTTGTTATGTACCATAACCATAATGCAAAAACAAAAAAACAAGAAAATAATATACAGTAGTGGTTGGAGATATTATTTGATTTATTATCACTACTATAAAAAAAATACTTTTAATGTCGGTTATTTAGACAATACGCCATCAGTTAAAATAAGACGTTGTACAAACAGACGTTATAAATAAATGATACAACATCGGTTATATAAAAACCGATGTGGTATGTCATTTTTTTTTTAAAAAAAATTATTTTTAAAAGATGTCGGTTTTTTTTTTTTTTTTTTTTTTTTTTTTTTTTTTTTT